>NC_056750.1:377180963-377198463 GCF_019279795.1 Protopterus annectens
AATGCTTTTTTAGGCAATGCCAAACTGAAAGTACTTCTGACATAGCAAATCAAAACCAAGAAAATCTGAAGGTATTACTGCCCAATGCTAGAAGTCTAAACAAAAAGCTCTGCACCCTAGAAGCTCTCTTCACAAAAGAGAAGGCTGACAGTGACAGAAAACACACTGACAGTGCAAGGTTATAATGCCTTCCACAAATTTAGACAAGCTACTACACAGACGGGGACTAAAGGTGAAGGTGTTTTGATTTACATCAAAATTAAATATACCTCAAGGATGGTCATACTGGTAAATGCATTTGAGTTTCTCCACATTCAAATCACCATAGGCAAAATCCAGTACCACTTCATTGAAATCTATAGGTCCCCCTCTATGAACCAGGAAACCCATACCATGTATTTAAACATATTGAAAACACTCACCATCCAACCCCATACCATATTCATGGGTGACTTTAATTACCCCATTGTTAACCGAGAATGCTATACGACACCAAATGTACAGGCACAGAGATTCCTGGATTTTGTAAACACAGAGTCCTTGGACGAGATTGTCAATACACCAACCATGGGTGCAACCATACTGGATCTGGTCCTCACTAATATGGGAGAGAGCTGCACACCCCCCTAGTGTAATGTCTTCCCTGGTAAGGTCAGACCGTAAAATCTTCTCCTTTGAAGAAAAAATAAAATCTGGACGTCAGCTAATCCTGGAATATTCAGGAACTCCTCTAACGCTAGCTTCCTGCTATTAAGTGATAACTGGGATAAATGTCAAGCCCCCATAAACTCTAAGAACCCTGCTGACTATGTAGAACCATTCACAGAAACCCTATATAAGCATGTTAATAGCAGCATAAAACAGCTGTATCCACCAGAAAGAAGTACAGAACTAACTCAGAAAAACAAGCCACCTTAGTGGAATCACAATGCTTTGGCAGAGATGGCTGCACCTGTCGCCCTTGGGACTCTGGATACTGGCTAAGGCTCTTACCACCCCTATAGTGCCTTTTTACACAAGGTTCAAATGACAAATTCACCACCGTAACAGCTACAAGCAAGCAAAATCTGAGAGCAATGCTACTCAATGCTAAACGTCTAAACCTTAAAATGCATTCACTTGAGGCACTCCTTAAAATGGAGAGCATCAACATCTGTGCAGTGACAGAGACCTGGTTCAAGGCTCCAGAGAGCACCCCTGCATTACCAGGCTATAATTCATACCACACCTTTCGGCCACCTAACCTGGACTGAAACACTAAAGATGGAGGCATGTCCATATTCATTAAGGATATCCACACCTCCAGGCTAGTTGCTCAGCATAATACATCCGAGATTATCCAAGTGCAACTAACTCTGGGCAAGACCGCAATCCAAATTGTAACTTCCTACAGATCCTCCACCATTCCCCAGGATTCCCATTCCTCATTTCTTGATACACTGGAAAATATTAGGGTACAACCCAACACCCTAATAATTGGTGATTTCAACTACCCCACCATTAACTGGGAAAACTACTCATGGACCAACTCCTTAGCTCAATGTTTTCTGGAATTCATAAATTCCAACGCCTTGGATCACACCCCCACCAGGAGCAACAATATCCTAGACCTGGTCATTACCAACATAGGAGACCGGTGTTCCACACCAGAGGTCAATTCCTTGTTGGTCAGATCCGACCACAAGCTAATCACCCTAGACATTCACATTCCACCCCTACCCCCACCCCCCATTAGGGAAGCCACCATAAAAAATTTCTCCAAAGCCAATTTCACGGTTCTTAAGACAGAAGTGGCAAAGTTCAGGACACCCATGCAGATGGACAATAGAGGTACGACTACTGAATCCTATACAAATGCACTTTATAAGCACTTACACGAGTGTATAACCAAGATGCTATCTCCAAAAAAAGGAAGCCAATCTGGTGGTCCCCTACCATAAACAAACTCTACAACAGAAGAAAGAAACTGTTGCAAAAAAAGAGTAAAATCCCATGACTGGAGGAGCTACCTGGTCAGCCTCAGTAAGAAGCTGAGATCCCTCATAATATCCTCCAAATCTATTTACGAAAACAAAATCATCACTGATTCTAAAGACAAACACAAAGCATTCTAAAGCTATGTCAAGAATCTCAATGGCAATACTCAGATCTGCTCTGAGTTACAGCACAATGGCACTAAATATACAGAATCAACTGATATTGCCAACATCCTGGCAGATAGGTTCAGTGCTAACTTTACCCCACTCTCACCCCCTAAAGGGCCCATCTCTATACCGGAAGAATGCAAAGTTCCTGTAATTACGGCTGCACAGGTAAAAAAAAACACTCTTCAAAGCCAAGAACAAAGCATCCATGGGACCTGGCAACATCCCAGACTGCATTCTACATGAACTACAGAATGAACTGGCAGTTCACCTAAGCACCATGTTCAATAATAGCCTCACCTCAGGTTTTGTGCCCACTGAATGGTGCACAGTGACGGTTATCCCACTCCACAAAGGGGGAGCCACCACGGACCCCGGGAACTACCGCCCCATTAGCCTAATGAGTCTGGTCTGCAAGGCCATGGAATGTATCATCATGGAACTTATAAACAAAGACATTGGTAACCTCCAAACTCTGGACCCCACCCAGTTCAGGTTTGTAAAAGGCAGATCATGTCTCCTAAACCTGATAGACTTCTTTGAAGCAGTCACCAAAGCCATAGACGAGGGTAAGGTGGTTCACACAGCCTATCTAGATCTCGCCAAGGCTTTTGACACCATCCCCCACTCTGGAATTATAGATAAACTCACTAAACTAGGTATAAATCCCTATGACACAAGATGGGTTGCCAACTGGCTCACTGACAGAACCCACATTGTGAAAGTAGCAGACTCCAAATCCGACTTCAGACCAGTAATAAGTGGAGTACCACAGAGTTTAGTCCTGGGTCCTCTCCTGTTTGGTATATACTTTTCTGAAGTACAGGCTAACACAGAAGGTCATTGGCTAATGGAGTTCATAGATGACTGGAAACTAGGAGCCATAATCAAAAATCCTAACGATGTGGACATCCTACAAAAGGGCCTCACTGAGACAGATGCCTGATGTCAAAGCCATGGCCTCAAGCTCAGTGCCAAAAAGTGCATTGACATCCCCTTTGGTAAAAACTCTGTACCCATGAGCTACCACATAGGTTGTAGTCTACTTAACACCAAAAGTGTGATAAGAGACCTTCGGACACAGGTGGACAGTAGTCATTCCTTTGATAATCACATCGCCACAGTAGTCAGGAATTCCTTCTATGTGGCACACCTCATCACAAAAGGTTTCTCATCCAGAAAAAAAGAGGTCATTGTTCCCCTCTACTCAGCACTCATTAGACCCATTATAGAGTACAACGCCCCTTTTGGTATGTACCTCACAAGACATCTACAACAACTGGAAAGGCCGCAGAAATACCTCACAAAGAGGATTACCGGCCTCAAACAGATGCCCTATGCAGACCATCTCAAAAAACTCCAGCTTTACTCCGTTGCAAATCGCCTACTCAGAGGTGATCTCTGCCTAACATACAAAGCTATGTCAAACCCAGAGCTGTTGGACATGCTCCAATTAAAGAAATCCGAATCCCTCCGAGCTACACGCTCTAGGGACCTAAACTTTGTCACCACAATAAACAGAACACGCTGGAGGGATAAATTCCTGTCCCAGAGACTTCCCATACTCTGGAACAAACTACCTATCAGTATCAAACAAAGCTCCTCATTAGCACTCTTCTAGAAAAATCTTGATGATTGGATGGGAAATAGGAAATTCACCCCAGGAATCACCTCTGTGGCTCTCCTCGACAGAGGCACAGGAAAATAATTTTCTTGGGTGGCGAAGGCCAGGGTGCATTTTTGGTTAGGCTTATTTAGGCCCTAGGGCCAATAGCCTAGTACCTACCTATGAACCTATGAATAGGCTATATAACAGAAGGAAGAAAATCATGACAAAAATTGGGAAGTGCAGCACCCAGGAGGATAAAAGCACTCTCATCAAACTAAACAAACAACCCAGAGAACAAATAAAGTCTACCAAAGCCAAATTTATTTATTTAACATTTATTAACTGGGAAAGTCTGACTTGGAACAAAGCCAATTTTCAGCAGAGACCTATGGAGAAACACTTCAGATGCATGTGTTTGTAACATGGGAGGAAACTGGAGCACCCGGAGGAAACCCACACAAATACAGGGAGGACATCCAGACTCTACACAGAAGGCACCCCAGCTGAGAATCAAATCAGAGAACCTCTTGCTGTGAGGTGACAACACTACCGCTGCACTACTGCGCCATCCAAACAAACAAAATTGCAGATGGATGACTGTGCTGCAAATCTGAGGTAAATTTGGCTTCCTAGGCCAAGGACAAACACAAGACATTCTTTAGCTATGTCCGCAACCTCAAAGGCTATAAAAAATTGTGTGAGAGCCCATACACTGTTAATGGAGCCACCTATACTGCATCAGAAGATATAGCAAACCTATTGGCCATCAAATTCAAATCCAAATTTACTCCTCTCTCACTCTCAACCTTCCCTCAGGAAATACCATCAAATTTAACTCCCTCTGCTATCACTAGGGAAGAGGTCCTTAATGCGCTCTCTAAGGTCATACACACTGCATCAGTGGGCCCAGACAATATCTCATGATGCCTTCTAAGTAGCATGAAACATGGCCTATCAGCCCCTCTGGAATTGCTATTTAACTGTAGCCTCCAAATACATTTCATGCCTCATGAATGAAGTACAGCAACAGTCATCCCTCTGCACACAAGTGGGCCATCTACAGACCCTGGAAACTACAAACCCATAAGTCTCACTAGTCTCATATAGAAGGCCATAGAAAGAATTATAGTGGAAATGATCAATAATGATATGGTAAACCTCCAGACACTGGACCCAACCCAATCTGGTTCCATCAAGGACAGGTCATGCCTACTCGGCCTGGATGACGTCTTTGAGAAGGTCACCAAAGCAATGGATGAGGGCAAAATGGTTCACATTGTCTACCTTGACCTGGCCAAGGCATTTGACACAATACAGATTTGACAATAGGGGGTACTGCCAGCCATGCCAGGGGGAAGTAGGGCAGTGGATGTATGACTTGTGCCAGCACAGCTAGTTGGAATTTTATAAATAATTATATGTCATTTGTATACCAAGCTGATCTGTTCAGATAGTAAAAAGAGAAGGCTCCAGACCATGGCACACAAAATCTTAAAATCTTTAATGAAAAGAGTAGAAGGTGAGCTCTTTCACAGCTATGAACTGCTTCATCAGACAATCATAAAGATAACCATGAACTATTTAAATCAACATCAACCAATGGAAAATTCAATGCAATTAAACTTGCAGAAGTTTTTTTTTAAGTGCTAAAATCACCCTTGTATTATGTCATATTCCATTGAATGAATATATTACATAGAATAACCATGGTTAATATAAATGTAATACATATAGAATAAAAATACAAATGTAGATATCTACCATGTTAAAACATATTGTTTTGTGTGAATTACCTTGGAAGTGGTCTATTCAACAATATGGGCTTAATGGATATTTTCTCCCTTGCCCATATTAGCATGCATTCTAATAATGTAGTCCAACTCTTTTGTTTCAACCTTATTCCTCATGTCTCCCCCTCTATGTCCTGGGGGTATAGTTTCAATAACCATACATTTAAAAATGTGTTCTTTGCCTTTCTCTATAACATGTTTTGCTAATGCATTTATTTCAGCTTGTCTAGAAATATCATATAGGTGCTCTCTTACACAGTCCCTCAACTTACGTGTAGTCATACCCACATAGAAAGAATGGTATGATATTACAATCAGCTATTAGTGTAAAGTAGAGTGTCTTTTTAGTATCTGGATGTAAACATTTTCCAGAGGTATCTAAGCACTTACAATAATTGCATTCTTTTTTTACATGGGAAGTTTCCATGTTCATGTTGGACTGCATCTGTCTTATTCAATTGCACATATTTTGGACCACACAAAATTTTCTTCAGTGATTTTTTATTTTTGTATACATATCGGGGAACATCCCCCCTACTCCTTTTACATGTTCATCTGCACACAATATACTCCAGTTTCTTTCATAAACATCTAAGAGTAACTTAATGTTACTAGCATAAGTAACTGGCACTCTCATAACATTATGTGTTGACTGTTTGCTTTGTTCATTCATCATAAGGCTAGAGAAGTAGGGGTGTCCCTCCCCCTCCCTTGCTCTTAGTTCTTCTGTTACTTTTCCTACTTCCTTTTGGGAATATCCCCTCTCTAGGAAGTTATTTCCCAATGTGGGCAACTCATTTTTAAACCTGTCATCGTTAGCTGTAAGTCGTGATGTCCTAAGAGCCTGTCCTCTCATTACATTTTTAAATACATGTTGTGGGTGCATACTGTTCCGTTGAACAAATGTATTCCTGTAGCACTCCTTTCTGAAGATTTCTGTTTCAGAATAGCCTTTAGGTGTCCTATGTATATTGACATCTAAAAAAAATCTATAGATGTATTCCAGCTATGAGCGGTAAATTTAAGAAAATGAGTACTACTATTGATAGAACTCAGGAATGTAGTAAGTTCTGTGGCCCCTCCTTCCCACAAGAGAAAGAGGTCATCCACAAATCTCTGATAAAAAAACAATATTACTTGCATATTCCTTCAAAATATGCTGATTTTCCCACACAGCCATAGTAATGTTGGCATAGCTATTGGCACACAAGATGCCCAGAACTATGCCATCAATTTGCTTGTAAAGTTGTTGTTCAAATAAGAATATGTTATTCTCTAGTATCAGCTATACTAACAGACACAATAGGTCTATAACTTTGATGGTATATGTGCCATCTTCTATCAAATACTGTTTCATGAACATAATCCCTATGCCATTAGGAATGACTGTGAAAAGAGATTGGACATCTAGGGTTACCATCAGACATTGTTTGGTAGGTGGTCTATGTTTAACATGTTCATATAAGTTATTCAAAAATGTTTTGTGTCCCTTAATATATATTTATTCTTTGCAATAGGGGTTTAAGATGTTGCTCTACAAATATTGATAAGGGTTCTGTGCTCCATCATCGTCCTGCGACTATGGGTCTCATTGGGGGGTTGTATGGATGTTTGTGTATCTTGGGCTGTCCTTGAATTATAAGTATCACAGGTTCATCTACTATAAAGTAGTTATAAAGATCTAAATCTATAATTTTAGACTGCAAACAGTCAAATACATTATTTCTTATAGTACCAATATGACATGTATTTAAAAATGTAATGAGAGAACAGGCTCTTAGGACATCAAGACTTACAGCTAATGATGACAGGTTTAAAAATGAGTTGTCCACGTTGGGAAATAACTTCCTAGAGAGGGGATATACCCAAAAGGAATTAGAAGAAGTAACAGAAGCACTAAGAGCAAGGGAGGTGAAGGGACACCCCTACTTCTCTAGCCTTATGAAGAATGAACAAAGCAAACAGTCAACACATAATGTTATGAGAGTGCCAGTTACTTATGCAAGTAACATTAAGTTACTCTTCAATGTTTATGAAAGAAACTGGAATATATTGTGTGCAGACGAACATGTAAAAGGGGTAGTGGGGGATGTTCCCCGACATGCATACAAAAATAAAAAAATCACTGAAGAGAATTTTGTGTGGTCCAAATATGTTCAAATGAATAAGACAGATGCAGTCCAACATGAACATGGAACATTCCCATGTAAAAAATGCAATTATTGTAAGTGCTTAGATACCTCTGGAAATTTTTTACATCCAGATACTAAAAAGACACTCTACTTCAGACTAATAGCTGATTGTAATACCACTGATCTGGTATATTTGGCATATTGTGTAGTATGCCATTCTTTCTATGTGGGTATGACTACACCTAGGTTGGGGGACCGTGTAAGAGAGCACCTATATGATATTTCTAGACAAGCTGAAATAAATGCATTAGCAAAACATGTTATAGAGAAATGTAAAGAACACATTTTTAAATTTATGGTTATTCAAACTATACCCCCGGGACATAGAGGGGGAGACATGAGGAATAAGGTTGAAACAAAAGAGTTGGACTGGATTATTAGAATGCATGTTAATATGGGCAAAGGACTTAATGAGAAAATATCCATTAAGACCATATCATTGAATAGACCACTTCCAAGGTAATCCACACAAAACAATATGTTTTAAAATGGTAGATATCTACATTTGTATTTTTTATTATTTTTATTCTATATGTATTACGTTTATATTAACCATGGTTATTCTATGTAATATATTCATTCAGTGGAATATGACATGATACAAGGGTGATTTAGCACTTTAAAAAAACTTCTGCAAGTTTAATTGCATTGGTTTTTCCATTGGTTGAAGATTTAAATAGTTGATGGTTATCTGTGATGACTGTCTGATGAAACAGCTCATAGCCGCGAAAGCGCTCGCCTTCTACTCTTTTCATTAAAGATTTTATGTGCCGTGGTCTGGAGCCTTCTCTTTTTACTTTTTGTACTTTCATTTTGTTGCTGAAGGATCCATTTGCCTGCATCACTACCTGGTTTTGGATCATTATGATCTGTACAGATGCTTGTGCTGAAAATGTATTTGTGAGTTTTGCTTGTGTTAATTGTCTTAAAATGTATCAACAGTGCACCCTGCTGAAATGAAGAGAAATGCACCTGTATTATGGTATCTGAATTAAATGTATATGTTTTAATAGAGGACACTGGCACACCAATGGTTAACCAGCTGGTTTATTTTAACAAAAATAAGGGAAATGTAAATGAGCTGTTAAGTCATTGAATGGTACCCCACAGTGCTGAGTAGGACCGGAGCTGATGGGTCTTGAACAGAGCCTTTGTTCATTAGCTCAATGAAAAGAGGTTAAGCCTCCAGGCATTGCCATACCATAAAAGCTCTAAATATATATTGTAGCAGTCTGCTAAAGTCCTGCCTCAAACTTAGAAAGGAGATATTGTGGGAACCTAGAGTCAGGTGACCAGATGAGGTCATTCTGCAAGTCATCTTGGATATTATATTTTACAGGGAGCAACCTCAGAATATAGAATATTCTGCTTTTGGAGCCTGAGTAGAAAGACTACTCACATATTTTATCTAGCCTTGCCTAACTAAGTTACTAGAGAATGGAACTGATACCAAACCAAGTAGTAAAGAAATAAAGTCCAAACCACCACACTGGTAATAAAATCAATTCTTTTTACTTCCAACCACAACAGATGAGTACTTTCGTCTAATAGATAAACTTCATCAGATGAAAGCACTGACATCATGATAAACTTGTATATAAAATCACAAACAATTAAGAATCTATTAATTATAATTTAAAGGCATACAGGTTCAAAAACCTAATATCCAATTTTAAAAAAGACTTCCCAACTTTCAAGACTTTAATAAACACATATATATTCTATATGCAAACATTAATAATATAATTGTTCAACTGATAAAATACAAGTAATAAAAATGTGCAACAATTTTAAAAAAATATATAAAAATTTATAGTCTTTTGGTTTATTATATACTTTCAGCTTTTTTATGTAGCACAGATTTTATACTGATGTAGTCATTTAAACCTGGTGGTGAGTTTGAATTCAGCCGGAGCTGCCATATCAGCTCTTTGTATAGTAAATGGTTCTTGAGGTCTCCCCCTCCCTTGTGCAAACCATACCTAACTGTATCAATAATACCAAACCTAAAACTGGATACACCTGAACATGCAGTGCTGTGTTTATATAGAGCATTGGTCTCCCTATGAGTTCTAATTTCATATAGATGTTCATAAATTCTATCCTTGAAGGGTCTCTCGGTTTTACCAATATAATATGCCATACATGTAGTACAGATAGCAATATATACTAACATGTTGGATCTACAATTCCCCTTAACAAGCTTCACCACACTTTTAAGACTATTGTTAAGTCTAATGGTATCCTCAGTCCATATAAAAGAACACACACTACATGCCTCACAAGGTGCAGTTTTTTTGTATGGTAATTTCCCTCTTTCTCCTTGTTCCAAGAGTTTCTTAATAGAGTTAGAAATAACTGGAACCTTATGAAAACTAACAAGGATGTGTACACGAGGGTAGGTAAAGAACCCATTTTTACATACAGGGTAGGAAACAACTTTAAGAAACTACCCCCCAAAACAAAAGTAAACAACTGAAAACACATACACATGGAACTCAACTATACATTTAACATAAAATATACAACAGTAAACACTTTCATACATATGCAATTACCTTAACCCGCACCCTAACCCTAAGGTCAGTATCTGTTGCACAATCACGCTCGGGAGCTATACCGGACAAGGAACCACACTACACTTCAGAACATGGCAAAACAACGAAGCGGTCAAGTGACACCTTTCCCAGGAAAAAAGTTCGCTAAACAACTGCTTTGCTGTTTTGCCTGTTCGCTCTACATGTCGACGAAAATGCATTCGACATAATGCACTTTCGTTGAACTCATAGGAACCCCATTTTATCATATGTCTATCACACACTACCCCTGACACTCTGTGCCAGTTGGATATGGTCCCTCTGATTCTAACTTTGACCTTCTCATTCAAGTTTCCCTTCTCCTGAAGCATCCCTAAAAGATACTTGAAGTTGTTAACCTTTTTCACTATTTTCCCTTCTATTCAAATTGTCAGTTTCTTCTGATTTACCCCATTTGTTGCCATGACAACCGTCTTGTCTGTTTTCATTTTCATCTCATGTGCCTTCAGGTTTTTTTTCTAGTTCCTTATAATTTCTGAAGTTCCTATTCAGAGTCTGCCTGTAATGCCACATCTTTTGATTAGCAATTTTTCTTGATCTGTCTCCTCTAACCTGTTTGCTAGTGTAGTCCATCACCAGTATGAATAGTGAACTCCAATAAAGGGAAACAGTCCAACAATAAAAGCTAAACAAAAAATATCAATTTCAATTTCCCTGGCGATGGAATCAAAGTACCTGGAATCAGTTTGAAGTTTAAATATATTTAAACTTCAAACTGATTCCAGGTACTTTGATTCCATCGCCAGGGAAATTGATATTTTTTGTTTAACCAGTAGGAATAGTAATGGATTCAGAGTTGAACCCTGATGCACCTCCACTGGGAACCCCTCTGTGAGACTGATCATTGTTTATACTGTGTCATTGGGTCATTGTGCATAGCCTATACTAATTCTACCAATGTTTCTGGGACTTTGAACCATCACAGGGCGGCCCAAATCAGCCTTCTTGGGGCTTTGTTATATGCACTCTCCATGTCTAGGAATGCCCAGTTGGACTTTTTCCTGATCTCTAGGTTCTTCTCAAAATTCTGTCTCAGTGTAAACATTGGGTAAGCAGTTTTGCTGCATCCTGATCTGAATCTAAACTGATCATCTCCAGTCTTACTTTCTAATACTCTGTACATTTATCAATCACCCTTTCCAGCACTTTCATGCAGTGTGACATGAGTTTGATACCTTGTACCACCCACAGTTGTGAATGTCCCCTTTGTCCTTGTACACTGGCATTAGAATGCTTATTTTTCAGTCATCTCAGACATGTCTTTCTCTCCATACTGCTATGAGTACTCGCTGGAGCCTTTTCTCCCCTCACTTACCCAACATCTCAGTTATATCTGCCTTGACCTCATTTGAGCCTGCTGCTTTCCTTAAATTCATATTATAGACTGCATCTGGGGGCAGTACAGCTTTTGTCAGGTATTTCAGAAGCTGCTATTAGCAGTCCCTCCATCTATATATGATACCCTGTGGAGTGCTGAGCAGGTTGTTGCTGTGTGCCTTGTGAATACAGTCTGATAACTATCTTTCTCTCTTTGCCTTGCATCCTGATACAGTTTTGTTGTGCCATCTGCCAAGTCACTTTCTAGAAGAAGGTAGAGTGCCTATGATGCCTTGTCCTTTGCTACTGCAGCTGCTCTCTAAGCTTCATTGTTAGCTAACCAGTATTTCTTCTTAGCCAGTTCCATCTTTTCTATTTTTCACTTCTTCCTGCCCTCCTTTTTTCTTCTGATAACTTCCTACATGTGTGCATTACACCACCAGCTTTCCTTATGTACCTTATTTCCATACATAGTTCAGCTGTATATTTGGTCTATAGTCTTCACACGTGCTGCTTGGAGATGTTGACATTCTTCTTCAACTCCACCTATTTCCTCTTCTTCCTGATGTGCTAAAACTCTGAGTATTTCCTTGAACTCTTGAGCTTTTGCTCCAGTCAACTTCCAAGTGTTCAGCATAATCTCTGTTGACCTTATAGCCTTTTCTGACCACTGGTTACAGCTTATTGTGGCTACCAGTATTTTATGCTGTGGACCTACTTTTTCACTGGGGGTGATTTTGCATGCTTTAACTCTACCCTAATGCCCTTTCCCTACTAGGAGAAAGTCTACATGAGTTGTATGCTGGCCATTTTTGTATGTGGATTTTTGACTGTCTCTCTTGATGAACCTTGTGTTGGCCACTATCAGACTGAAGTCTAAAATGGCCTGTCCTTTCTTTATTCCTGTTTTCCTACCAATGTGAACCTAGTCAGTCCCCATATACTGTTCTATTCTGTCTGTTCCAATATGAGCATTCACGTCCCCTATAATCAACATCAACTTGTGTTCGCCTGCTTTGCCTAGTATGTTCTGCAACTGGTGCCTGAGTCTACAGTTCTGCTCACAGTCATAACCCTACTTTGGAGCATAGGCTGAGATTATGAATACTGTCCTATCTTTATACACTGGAGTCTGATTGTCATGAGTCTGGGAATAATTCTGACTGCATCCCGCACTGCCTACTATAGACTCTCTCTCACCACAATCCCACACCATTTCTAGCCTGTCCTCCCCCTGAAAAGTAGGCTCTGGATGACAAACCAAGTGGCTTTGCTGCACTGCTCTTCCATATTGTCTTCTAGATACACAGGATGTTCACCTGTTCTCACCATCATGTCATCTGCTTCCTGTAACTATACTTGTAGTGGAAAAGGTCATGGTCCCCACTTCAAACTGGAATACTGATGGAACTAATGATGACTAGGTAACTTACAAATAAGCCATATAAACTTTAAGAAGGCTCAGTGGCAAAACAGTATGCTGATTGGTGCAGATAGGGATATACAGCGGATGGAAATCCAAAGGAAAAAACAGCTCAACTACATACACTTATTTTGAATCTAAGAAATCACCTGCTGTACAGGGTGACAAAAGACAGAGAAAAAGACACTAACTAATTGTTAATTCCAAGACTTTCTCTGGAATTCTGTTATGAAATTCATACATAGACACATTTGGACTGATATTTAGTGATAGATATGACAAAAGCTAGAGGTTTAGTCAAATTTTAATGGCCTGATATTATGGGAATAGAACATTTTTGGAATAACCTTCCCAGAGTGTCAAAGGACAGCACCCAACACAGAACTTAAGAATCCTTTTATGCCCATTGTGGATATCTCATAAATAGCAGTGGGCATTGTGGGTCCACAGGTTAAAATCAAGTAAATGCCAATAGTGTGTTCTATCAATTTTTTATTTGCACAAAAAAGAAGCAGTACCACTAGAACAACAAAGCGTCAATATAAGTGGCCACAGTGAAAGAAATAGAGCTGCATTTTTCCCAGAGTAGGAATTATCCAATAAATTCTTATTAATCTAGGCACTCTATTTATATTCAAATTAATGCATGAACTCTGTCAATTTTTTTAAGTAAACAGCTAAGGACTACAGTGTGCCATCCTTATGAGTACATTGAGTGATTTAATAAAACTTCAATATCCATACTACAAAAGGCTGTAGAAGCGGATGGGAGAAACTGGGACTAACTGCTCCCATATCTTCTCCTTGCTGTAAGAAAAATACCCCAAGCCACAATTAAATTCACAATACCTAAACTACTGTATCACAGACATCTCTGAGGCCTGTTAGATATAGCAAAAGAAACATGTGAGAAAGAAAATGCCCCCTTTAAAAGTATGAGAAATATCTTTCTCAGACCTGCAGAACAAGTTCAGAACTATAATGCCTATAACTAAAAAAACACATGTAGATAGAGCCCAGGTAAAAAAAGCCCCTTAAAGACTTAAACCTTGCCTGTGATATAAATAGGACCTGCTGGAGAGAAAGGCATGTGTCCCAGAGACAACTCCATCCCTGGAACAGACTCCCCATTATTGTGAAGCAGAGCTCCTCCCTAACCCAGCACAAGTGTAACTTGGACAACTGGATGGGGAACAAGAAATTCATCCCTTGTTTGGCACCTATGTCTCTAATGGATACAGGCAGTCTGTAAATGGTTCATCTCCCAGGTCCCTGCTTGTAAATATTTTGTCTCCCAAGCCCCTACTTAAAATTATCAGGAGTAGCAGAAGTTGTCAGAGATTTGGGATGCATGGCTAGGCTTAAAAAGGCTCTTGTGATACACACACACACACACACACACACACACACACACACACACACACACACACACACGTATGTGTGTGTGTTTGTGTGTGTGTGTGTGTATATATATATATATATATATATATATATATATATATATATATATATATATATATATATGTATATAGAGAGAGAGAGAGAGAGAGAGAGACATCCATCTCAGGCACTGCACTAGCTTATTCAACTCTGCTTTGCCTTTACTGCCCATGTTTCTGTACCACACAGTAGTACAGGTTGCACCACTGTTTTGTAAACCTTATTTCTGAGCTTTTTAGTGGGTCTATATTGCAACATTGAACGCTTAAAACAGTGAACAATGTTACAGGGACACATTTTCAGCGAAAGCTGAAAATGTCGAATCCGAAGAACAGAGATTTCTTTCCTAGTGAAAGAAATCGCAGTTCCAACCCCCGCAAAAAAAACACATTACACACCTCCAAACACATACACACATATCCAATCCTAATTATACCCCCCCAAAAAAAACATTAAACAACTAAATACACAAATGCACATAACCCAAACATACATTTAATGAAAAAAAAAAACAATAAAAATTTTAAACCATATGCACTTACCTTAACCCGCACCCTAACCCTAAGGTCAGTAACTCTCGCACATTCACATAAACAGCTCCAAACACATACACACTTACCTTAACCCTAACTCTACCCCCCAAAACAAAAGTAAACAACTGAAAACACATACACATGGAACTCAACTATACATTTAACATAAAATATACAACAGTAAACACTTTCATACATATGCAATTACCTTAACCCGCACCCTAACCCTAAGGTCAGTATCTGTTGCACAATCACGCTCGGGAGCTATACCGGACAAGGGACCACACTACACTTCAGAACATGGCAAAACAACGAAGCGGTCAAGTGACACCTTTCCCAGGAAAAAAGTTCGCTAAACAACTGCTTTGCTGTTTTGCCTGTTCGCTCTACATGTCGACGAAAACGCATTCGACATAATGCACTTTCGTTGAACTCATAGGAACCCCATTTTATCATATGTCTATCACACACTACCCCTGACACTCTGTGCCAGTTGGATATGGTCCCTCTGATTCTAACTTTGACCTTCTCATTCAAGTTTCCCTTCTCCTGAAGCATCCCTAAAAGATACTTGAAGCTGTTAACCTTTTTCACTATTTTCCCTTCTATTCAAATTGTCAGTTTCTTCTGATTTACCCCATTTGTTGCCATGACAACCGTCTTGTCTGTTTTCATTTTCATCTCATGTGCCTTCAGGTTTTTTTTCTAGTTCCTTATAATTTCTGAAGTTCCTATTCAGAGTCTGCCTGTAATGCCACATCTTTTGATTAGCAATTTTTGTTGATCTGTCTCCTCTAACCTGTTTGCTAGTGTAGTCCATCACCAGTATGAATAGTGACAGTTTGAAGTTTAGTTTAACCAGTATGAATAGTAATGGATTCAGAGTTGAACCCTGATGCACCTCCACTGGGAACCCCTCTGTGAGACTGATCATTGTTTATACTGTGTCATTGGGTCATTGTGCATAGCCTATACTAATTCTACCAATGTTTCTGGGACTTTGAACCATCACAGGGCGGCCCAAATCAGCCTTCTTGGGGCTTTGTTATATGCACTCTCCATGTCTAGGAATGCCCAGTTGGACTTTTTCCTGATCTCTAGGTTCTTCTCAAAATTCTGTCTCAGTGTAAACATTGGGTAAGCAGTTTTGCTGAATCCTGATCTGAATCTAAACTGATCATCTCCAGTCTTACTTTCTAATACTCTGTACATTTATCAATCACCCTTTCCAGCACTTTCATGCAGTGTGACATGAGTTTGATACCTTGTACCACCCACAGTTGTGAATGTCCCCTTTGTCCTTGTACACTGGCATTAGAATGCTTATTTTTCAGTCATCTCAGACATGTCTTTCTCTCCATACTGCTATGAGTACTCGCTGGAGCCTTTTCTCCCCTCACTTACCCAACATCTCAGTTATATCTGCCTTGACCTCATTTGAGCCTGCTGCTTTCCTTAAATTCATATTATAGACTGCATCTGGGGGCAGTACAGCTTTTGTCAGGTATTTCAGAAGCTGCTATTAGCAGTCCCTCCATCTATATATGATACCCTGTGGAGTGCTGAGCAGGTTGTTGCTGTGTGCCTTGTGAATACAGTCTGATAACTATCTTTCTCTCTTTGCCTTGCATCCTGATACAGTTTTGTTGTGCCATCTGCCAAGTCACTTTCTAGAAGAAGGTAGAGTGCCTATGATGCCTTGTCCTTTGCTACTGCAGCTGCTCTCTAAGCTTCATTGTTAGCTAACCAGTATTTCTTCTTAGCCAGTTCCATCTTTTCTATTTTTCACTTCTTCCTGCCCTCCTTTTTTCTTCTGATAACTTCCTACATGTGTGCATTACACCACCAGCTTTCCTTATGTACCTTATTTCCATACATAGTTCAGCTGTATATTTGGTCTATAGTCTTCACACGTGCTGCTTGGAGATGTTGACATTCTTCTTCAACTCCACCTATTTCCTCTTCTTCCTGATGTGCTAAAACTCTGAGTATTTCCTTGAACTCTTGAGCTTTTGCTCCAGTCAACTTCCAAGTGTTCAGCATAATCTCTGTTGACCTTATAGCCTTCTCTGACCACTGCTTACAGCTTATTGTGGCTACCAGTATTTTATGCTGTGGACCTACTTTTTCACTGGGGGTGATTTTGCATGCTTTAACTCTACCCTAATGCCCTTTCCCTACTAGGAGAAAGTCTACATGAGTTGTATGCTGGCCATTTTTGTATGTGGATTTTTGACTGTCTCTCTTGATGAACCTTGTGTTGGCCACTATCAGACTGAAGTCTAAAATGGCCTGTCCTTTCTTTATTCCTGTTTTCCTACCAATGTGAACCTAGTCAGTCCCCATATACTGTTCTATTCTGTCTGTTCCAATATGAGCATTCACGTCCCCTATAATCAACATCAACTTGTGTTCGCCTGCTTTGCCTAGTATGTTCTGCAACTGGTGCCTGAGT
>NC_056750.1:377203463-377238463 GCF_019279795.1 Protopterus annectens
ATATTTCTTCTTTTAAATTGTAGCAAACAGTTGCTACTGTTTATAGCCTGCCTGCATGGAGCAATACTCTAGTCATAGGTGACTCTATAGTCAGGCACACTGATGTTCCACTCACCAGGCTAATCAAGGACAAAGTTACTGTGAGCTGCCTGTTGGGTGCCAGGATTCGCCACATAATGCATGCACTCAGGTCACTCCACAACAAGTACAAATATGACTCTGTCATTGTCCATGTTGGTGTGAATGACCTGAGACATACCTCCCTAGACTACATGAAAAGAGACATGGAGGATCTCTCTGATCTTGTAGCCCAGGCAGATATGACTCTAGCCCTGAGTAGCATCCTGCCATCACACAGAATGATACCACAGTACAAGGACAAAATGATTGACTTCAACAATAGGCTATGCTTCTGGTGTCATTCTAAGGGGATCCAGTATCTGAGTGCCTGGGATGACATGATCGACAGACCACGATACTTTGCCAGAGATGGCCTGCACCAGTCGCCCTTGGGATTCCGGATACTGGCTAAGGCTCTTGCCACCCCTATAGTGCCTTTTTTAGGCAAGGTTCAAATGACAAATTCACCACTGTAACAGGTACAAGCAAGCAAAATCTGAGGGTACTGCTACTCAGTGCTAGAAGTCTAAACCTCAAAATGCACTCACTTGAGGCACTCCTTAAAATGGAGAACATCCACATCTGTGCAGTGACAGAGAACTGGTTCAAGGCTCCTGGAAGCACCCCTCCATTACCAGGCTATAATTCATACCACATATTTCGGCCACCTAACCTGAAGCGAAACACTAAAGGTGGAGGCGTGTCCATATTCATTAAGGATATCCACACCTCTAGGCTAGTTGCTCAGCATAATGCATCTGAGATTATCCAAGTGTAACTAACTCTGGGCAAGACTGCAATCCAAACTGTAGCTTGCTACTGATCCCCAACTATGACCCAGGATTCCCATTCCTCATTTCTTGATACACTGGAAAATATTAGGGTACAACCTAACACCCTAAAATAATGGTCGATTTCAACTATCCCACCATTAACTGGGAAAACTACTCATATACCAACTCTTTTGCTCAACGTTTTCTGGAATTCATAAATTCCAACGCCTTGGCTCAACTTATCCACACCCCACCAGAGGCAGCAATATTCAAGACCGGGTCATTTCCAACATGGGTGACTGGTGTTCCACACCAGAGGTCAGTTCCTCGTTGGTGAGATCCGACCACAAGCTAATCACCCTAGACATCCACATCCTACCCCCCCCCCCCATTAGGGGAAACCACCGTAAAAAATTTCTCCAAAGCTAACTTTACGCTTCTTAAAGCAGAAGTGGCAAATTTCACGACACCCATGTAGATGGACAATAGAGGTATGACTGCGGAATCCTACACAAATGCACTTTATAAGCACTTACATGAGTGCACGGATTGTGCTATCCCCAACAGAACCAAGATGCTATCCTCCAAAAAAAGGAAGCCAGTTTGGTGGTCCCCTGCCATAAACAAACTCTACAACAGAAGAAAGAAACTGTTGCAAAAAAAGAGTAAAATCCCATGATTGGAGGAACTCTGTGGTCGGCCTCAGTAAGAAGCTGAGATCCGTCATAAAATCCTCCAAAGCTAGTCACAAAAACAAAATCACCACTGTTTCTAAAGACAACCACAAAGCATTCTATAGCTATGTCAAGAATCTCAATGGCAACACTCAGATCTGCTCTGAGTTACAGCACAATGGCATGAAATATACAGAACCAACTGATATTGCCAACATCCTGGCAGATAGGTTCAGTGCTAACTTTGCCCTCCTCTCACCCCCTAAAGGGCCCATCTCTATACTGGAAGAATGCAAAGTTCCTGTAATTATGGCTGCACAGGTAAAAACCACACTCTCCAAAGCCAAGACCACAGCATCCTGGGACCTGACAACATCCCATGCTGCATTCTACATGAACTACAGAATGAACTGGAACCCCACCTAAGTACCATGTTCAGTCATAGCCTCACATCAGGCTTTGTGCCCACTGAATGGCGCACAGCAACGGTTATCCCTCTCCACAAAGGGGGATCCACCTCGGACCCCGGGAACTACTGCCCCATTAGCCTGATTCACGTGGTCTTCAAGGCCATGGAATGTATCATCATGGAACTTATAAACAAAGACATTGGTAATCTCCAAACTCTGGACCCCATCCAGTTCGGGTTTGTAAAAGGTAGCTCATGTCTCCTAAACCTGATAGACTTCTTTGAAGCAGTCACTAAAGCTGTAGATGAGGGTAAGGTGGCTCACACAGCCTATCTAGATCTCGCCAAGGCTTTCAACTCCATCCCCCACTCTGGAATTACAGATAAACTCACTAAACCAGGCATAAATCCCTATGTCACAAGATGGGTTGCCAACTGGCTCACTGACAGAACCCACACTGTGAAAGTAGCAGACTCCAAATCTGACTTCAGACCAGTGACAAGTGGAGTATCATAGGGTTCAGTCCTGGGTCCTTTCCTGTTTGGTATCTACTTCTCTGAAGTATAGGCTAACACAGAAGGTCTTTGGCTAATGAAGTTTGCAGATGACTGCAAACTAGGAGCCATAATCAAAACTCCTAATGATGTGGACATCCTACAAAAGGGCCTCACTGAGACAGATGCCTGGTGTCAAAGCCATGGCCTCAAGCTCAATGCCAAAAAGTGTATTGTCATCCCTTTTGGTAAAAACTCTGTACCCATGAACTACCACATGGGTGGTAGTCTACTTAACACTGAAAGTGTGATAAGAGACTTTGGGACAAAAGTGTAAAGTAGTCTCTCCTTTGATAATCACATCGCAAAAGTAGTAAGGAAATCCTTCTACGTGGCACACCTCATCACAGAAGGTTTCTCATCCAGGACAAAAGAGGTAATTGTTCCCCTCTACTCATCACTCATTAGACCCATTATGGAGTACAATGCCCCTTTTGGTATGTACTTCACAAGACATCTACAATAATTGGAAAGGCCACAGAAATACCTCACAAAGAGTATTACCGGCCTCAAACAGATGTCCTATGCAGACCATCTCAAAAAACTCCAGCTTTACTCCATCGCATATCGCCTACTTAGAGGTGATCTCTGCCTAACATACAAAGCTATGTCAAACCCAGAGCTGTTGGACATGCTCCACTTAAAGAAATCCAAATCCCTCTGAGCTACATGCTCTAGGGACCTAAACCTTGTCACCACAATAAACAGAACATGCTGGATGGATAGATTCCTGTCCCAGAGACTTCCCATACTTTGGAACAAACTACCTATCTATATCAAACAAAGCTCCTCATTAGCACTCTTCAAGAATAATCTTGATGATTGGATAGCAAATTCACCCCGAGGATCACTTCTGTGGCTCTGCTTGACAGGGGCACAGGAAAATAATTTTCTTAGGTGGCGAAAGCCAGGATACCTTTTTGGCTAGGCTTATGTAGGCCCTAAGGCCAAACGCCTAGTACCTACCTATGAACCTATGTTTTAGTTAGAAAAAAAATCTTCTTTTAAACTGTAGCAAACTGCTTGTTACAATGTGGCAAGCAGTTGTCGCAGTTTAGTCCACACTGTGTGCTACAGCACTCAGGTTTAATCACAAATGAAATACAGGCTTTTAAAAGTATCCTTTGTTGTTTGTGTTATATTTAAAACCATCGGCAAAGGAGATAAGGGACTCAGAAATTTAAGGACATAATTGGCAAGGTATTCAAGAAGAACTGGCTTTATTTATGGATGAAATTATTTTGCACCCAATAAAACCAGAAAAGGACATCTCAGTGTATGCCAGCTAAGGATATGTGGCAAGAGACTAAACAATAGATAATACAAAAACTGAGAAACTGGAAGCTCTTATTTATGAATATGGATAGCAAGATACAAGCTGTAAAAATGTTTCCATTCCCTTTAGTTTTATATACAAGGCAGGCATATTTTTATCTGCCAGAGAAGTTGTGGATAGTAATTAATAGCATTAAAGGATTTTATCTGTGAGGGAAGAGGGCAAAAGTTAAGTGGGATAAAATGATCCTTCCAATAGAACAAATTAGTTTAGGATTACGTGATCTGATGGGTTATTTTAGAGCTACACAGTTAAGGCTGTTATACCTAACACAAGCAGAAAGCTATAATTTAAAGTTAAAATGGATGATGATGAAGTAGGGGGCATTTCAAGATTTGCTGATTATTTGTTTACTTATTTATTTACTTATTTGTCTTTGTTGACCAGGAAAAGTCTGACTGGGCAAAAGCCATTTTCAGGGAAGGCCTGGGGAGAAAAGCTCCATATTTAAGTTACACATGATGTACATTTATAGTTGCAGGGTAAAAATATCTATACAAGAGATTATTTACATGAGAAATAAGGAAAAGGTGTGATTTTGGATGCTGATCCTTAAGGAGAATAACAACAATCATATAGCATATTAGCGCATATAGCATATGCAAACACAGGAAATATGAGCCACAAAGCATCATAGAAAATGAAGTCACATGGGATCATCCATTACCAGCAGTTCAAAAGATAGATGCCAGAAAACCAGATATAGTGGTTCAAGTAAAGAAGACAAAAGTAGCATTGATCATTGAAATCACCACACCCAGTGACTAGTGTCTTGCATACAGAGACACAAAGTCATAAAATACCAGGATTTGCAGACAAAAACGAGAGCAATGTGGAAGAAAGATACCCAGACAGTTCCAATAATAGTAGGAACAACAGATCTTTTATAGAAGAGTCTACAATCATATTTAGATATGTTACCAATACATGTAACTCCGTATGAATTGCAGAAGGAGTCTTTACTGGGCACATTGCAAGTGCTGCAAAGAGCGCTACTGGCTGACATCAAAGAGTAAAACAATACTAATTCCATGAAATTTAATCATACTTTGACTTAGGAATGGGGTCCATTCCCCTCATGGTATTAGAAACCCAAAGGATTTGGAGAAATTAAAAAAGCATGAAACCATATTAGCAGCAGAAATGAGAGCAATGTGGAAGAAAGATACTCAGACAATTCCAATAGTAATAGGAAGAATGGTCTTATAAAAAAGAATCTACAATCGTATTTAGATATGTTACCAACATGGGCGCCCGCAGGGAGGTAGAAGGGGTGCACTTGCACCCCCCTGGAACTGGCTGACTGAGAAATTCATTGTATTTTAATTCAAAGAAAAGTATTTTAAAAGTATTTAAATTTTTTTTAAAAAAGTTTTTTTTATAGGGTGATCCTCTTTAAGAACGCCCTTTGCGTCCCGTCCAGTTGCACAGACACAGAAGACGAAAACAGGTCACAAACACCTGTTGTATCTGTGTAACTGATGGTTTACATCTTTGCCTTTCATGCCTGCTGGGAATTTGAATTCCAGTGGACATTCGGATTGCTGGGACAAAGTGAGAGGTAGGTGTGTGAGTGTTATGTGTTTATATACCGAGGGTCATTTTTCCATGGCAGAAATAGTGGGTATAATTCCTCATATCTTAAGCTAAACAAACATCTTTCTCCAGTCTACTTCTTTTTTATTGATATGGCTTTGTAACTGTATGTCATGTAAGCAAGGCAATGCATACATTGTGCCTTCATTAGATTTGTATTATAGTTGTCGAGGCAATTGATAGATGCTGATGGTGTGACATGTTAATGAAACTATATTAGCAAAGGGAATAAGTTATTCAGCAGACGAGTAGATTTTCTTTGGATAAATCATCAAGTATACTTTAGTCTTGTTTGGAATAAAAAGAAGAGAAACTTAGAGAAGTAGCCAGCAAATGGGAAAATTAAATGTATACACTTATAATGCATTCATGAAAAAACTGAAGTGAATAACAGCCTTTAAGTGAAGGGACATCAAGTCTGATAGGAATGTATAGACAGACTGGGAAGTAACAGAAAACTGTACTGAACAGCATGAAGGAGACACAATGGTTTTCCTTACAATATATAGTCTTAGCAGTTCTGTTGGGATTAATTGTGGCTCTATTATAATTGAGGAACCTTTGCAGTCCTTCAGATTGGAAAATGACACTGAAATTACACTTCATAAAGACATTGAGAATATAAGTTCTCAGCAGTTTATACTGTGCAACTTAATATCTGCAGTTCGGTAAAACTGAAGGGGAAGGTGTTGGTAAAAGGATTAGTTCTGTCCACTGAGGATATAAAGGACATCATTTAAACAAATTCAATCTTGCAAATTCGGTCTGTTTCAGTCATTATAAATAGGCGATTCAATGCAAAACTAGATATGTACAGTTCTGACGCTGTTATATACCTGGAAAACATTGACTTGATAACAAGTAGGACACTGGTCTGGATGTCACAAGCAGTAGTTACAGTTGCATGATGGTATAGTGTCTTAATGAAAAATTAGGACAGGGTGATCAGGGACTATGTTCAAAGCTAGTGATTAAACCAGGTTTGATAACAATCTGTCCTTGAATTCTTATTGTTTGATGGGACGTTTGTCTCAAACACTCTGTACCTTCTGCTGCACATATTTATTCTATATAAGATTCAGATTCATAATCTGAGGTTTGCATAAAATTGGAGAAAGGGAAAAATATGCTGTCACAAAAGGAAATACTGACAGCCCAGATATCTGGAATTTTGTAAATAATTCTATGTCATTTGTGAATATTGATATGATTCATACAGAAGTGTGTGTAAAGGTGTAAAGTACTGAGCTAAAATGTAACCACAGCATGCCCTGCCAGCTTAGAATAGAAATGTATATAAACTATTGTAATTGTGTAAATGTATATGTTTTAACAATTGAAACTAGAACATAGTTGTGTCCTAGTTGCCTGTTGCACATTTTTGGTGCATGTTGTGAGGGAACGATACTGTCAGTTTTACTTTATTTTATGGGGCTGCTATCAGCCATTAGGGATAGAGTGGTATCTGCATCCATGTTAACTAGTGCCTGCCTGGAGGTGGCCTGCTACAGTTTGATTTAATTTTGTCCTGTCAGACGTCACCCGTTATTTCTGTAGTAGTATGTAGTACTTCTGCTCTGCTCCTGTGTCCACCCCTTGTTAGAGAGCTGTGCCACAACAACTGTTAACAATTAGTTCCAGCTGGAGTGTTTTGATGTACACCTAAACTTTTTGCCATCTGCTGAAATACAAGCCTGCACCAGATTGAGTTGTGCTACTGTTTTCTATCTGTGCATATTTCAAATGTTTACATGTAGTTACTAGTATGACTGCGGTGGTGGTGCTGCGGTAGCATTGTCGCCTCACAGTTAGACATTGCCTGTTCGATTCTCAGTCAGAGCGTCTTCTGTGTGGCGACATGCGTGAAGGGATGTTCCTTCGATGAAGGTTGTGCGTTAGGCCTGGCAAGCCAGCACGTAAAACTCTACTGTCAATCATTAGCGGACTGGAGTTCCGCTCTGGCAACCCCTAACCAGGAAAAGCCGAAAAACACAAACAAACATGTAGTTACTAGTATTTTTATTTAAAGTATGTATGCACCCTAACTTCAAAAGTTTTCAGACACTGTAGGATTGGGAGTTTCCATAATTTCAATTGTGCTACGTATAAATAATTTGGTTTGAAATTTGGACATTGGCTGCTGGTTTAGTTTTATAGGTTGTTACTCTTTCTGAATAAATAGTAAGCCGCGGTGGTACAGCGGTAGCGCTGTTGCCTCACAGCAAGAGGTTCTCCTGTTTGATTCTCTGCTGGAGTGCCTTCTGTGTGGAGCCTGCATGTCCTCCTCGCGGTCGAGTGGCCTCCAAAAGACATACGTGAATCACTGAAGGTTGGGTGTCGGGCTGGCAACTCGGCACCATAAAAATCTACTGCCAATCATTAGCGGATCGGAGTTCCGCTGTGGTGACCCCTAACTGGGAAAAGCCAAAAAAAAAAAACTCTTTCTGAATAAATATTTTTTAGATTTTTTTCTTAGAATATGACGCCGCATTCAAGTTTAGAGATGGGTTCGTATTTGGAATAGTAAACTTTCAAAATATGAAATGTGACTAATTAGATCTGTTTATTTTATTAAATGTAGGGTTTTGTTTATTTAGTAGTTGTTGCCTGACCCTGTTGAAGGTGAAGCTCCCGTAGGTGCATTGTAAAACCCATTTTGGCCAAATAAAGGTATTGATTGCTTCACCTTTGTGTTCCAGCTTCTGCCCATATGCAGTTGGTTAAATAGGAAATGGCAAATAAAATATTTTGCAGTTCTTATCAATAGAATTATGTTGTGCTGTTTGCATTGTTGTCACATCTTCAAGAAGTGCTGATTTTTGCTGGTGATTTCATTCTATCTTAATTGATAAGGAAGTCCCAAACATAAATATTTTTTTTGAGAGTAGCTAGCATTACAAATCACAGGACGTCAGACCAAAGTGGGGGAGTTGTTGTTAACTGTTTTTAATTACTTTTTACTTTGAGGCAGAAATCTGTTTTCTTAGTAGATTAATACATATTTTAATGAACTGTTGTGTTGGTCGCAGTCAGGATAATCTGTTTTCTTAGTAGATTTATAGATATTTTAATGACGTGTTGTATTGGTCGCAGTCAGGATGGATTAACACTGTCTTCTGCAAGTAGTTTTGATTTAAGCATATTGCAAAGTAACTCCCAAAGAGACAGTGTTCTTGTCACTACAGGATGTTTACTAAGGTGGGAGTATGCAAAGAACTACATATATAACGTTATCATGGAGAACATAACATTTACTACAGGTTTAAAAAGACATGACTTACTAATTTACAGATATGCAGAGAGACATGCACAGTATGTTTAACTGTTATGTTCTGGTGTGTATGCATTTTTATTATATGCTGGATCCTTTATTGCTGCTTATTGAGAAAATCTGTTTTCTGGAGTCTAAAGGTTAGAAAGAGGTGTTTTATACACTTCAAGGATTGTGACAATTTATGAGCAGTTTACAAAAATAAAGCATTATCTCCTTCCCCTGTCATACTGTATTTTTATTTAATTTTTTTATCAGTTAACATTAAGTAATGTGCATTCAGTTACAAAATAGTATAGTAAATTCACAGAGAGCCATTGTTCGGTATCTGTTACATGATGTACTTTTTTTTTAATTGAATCCACATAAAGGTCAGATTTGTTTTTATTTTACATTTGTTTACCGGGGAGGTCTGACTGGACAAAGCTGTCCATTTTCAGCAGAGGCCCAGGGAGAAAAGCTTCAGAACAATTGCTAGCATACTATACATAAGATATTTACATGAGCATTGTGGTTTACACAGTTATAAAATATAGCAGGTATATGATTGCGTAAGATATTTACATAAGCATAGTGGTTTAGACATACAATTAAAAGTATAGTAGGTAGTAACATATGATTGTTCATACAATATGTTTAGTAGAGATAATATTGAAGCTGTACTAAGGGTAAGACAAGAAAGGAAAAACTAAAAAACACTAGCCAGATTGTCAAAGCAGGAGAATACAGACAAGTTAATGTGAGGTTCATTGACATTTTAAGGGAAACTGTGAAGACTGTACATAAAGCACATATTTCTATCCAGAATTCATACCTCAGTCTCAACCTCTTAGAGCAAAAAATCTGGACAAAGCGTAAAATGATGGTGGGACAAGTAGGGACAGATTTTAAATATTGCTCTTACAAACTTAAAAAAGTTGATAGAATAATAGGTTTTGCATTAGCATGAAATTTCTGAAGGATGTGGAGTTTAGAACTCAAATGTTTATCATTATTTTATGACTTCAATCCTCAACTATTTGCCAGAAAAGTACAGATTTTAGGAGGAGCACACAGAGGCAAAAATCTGGACATTCTGCGAAAATCTGTACAATTGAGAGGTATGCTTACTGCAGTATTACGTTTTCCTTGCATAAACATGTACAAAAGCAAAAATCAACTAGTTTTATGTATTTATTTTTTGTTGTCCATGTTAGTATGATGCACATGTTAATCATTGGTATAGCTGAAACACATCAGAAAATGTTTTTTTTAATCTCATACCTGACACTTTTTTTTTTTTTTGTTCAGTAACATCATTGATAGAAGATCTGCAAGATATTGACTACGAAGGTAGTAGTAGCCCATCGGATTCTTTAGGTTGTCTTATAACTTCAAAGCCAATGCATCAGGCAAGAAGTGAGCATTCAGATACAGTAGCAATATGGTATAGTTCATTACTGATGGCAATTAGTTTTCAGAATTCTTCACGTTGTATGTTTTGCATCATTTTAGGATGCAGATAAAACAAGTTGAACTGAGCAGTGTTACTGGTGGAAAAGCGAGATGTCACTGAAGAAACTAATGAGTCAAGATAGGGATATAAATACTTATTCTGTAATAATTCTCAAAATCCACACCTACTGTGTTTGCTTGGTGTGTCGACTGCAAATTCTTGGCAACACTAACTCAATACCAAGATTATCTGCTAGTGACCTTGCCTTACTGAGAATGTCATTCCTAAAGTGCTCTTCAGCATGATTGTGGTGCTCCTTGAATATTTCAATGAGTCTGTTGATGTGTTCTTGAACATTTACTATACAAGTTGAACAGACTGAAACATCTGGGCAACAGGCTCAAGAACTGATGAGTAATTTGCAATAATGAAGAGAGAAATCACAAATGTGCATGAAGAGCAAGCACTGAGTAATACATGTGCATTTTTGTCTGGTTTCACCAGCAGTGCTCTTCTGAAGATCAGCCAGGTAGTCAAATATTTTCTCAAAGTTCTGACTAAACACACAAATGGATTTATATTTCTCGGTCCATCATGTCTCACACAGAAGAGGTATATTTGGTACCAATGCTCGTCGTTTTGGACTGTCATGGACACAAGTAATAATCTTCTTGATAACACCAACAGCACTACGTATTTCAGGAACATCATTCAGATCAATGACTACAAGGTTTAGTCTGTGAGACGCGCAGTGGAAAAAGGCTGTTTTTGGATACTTTTCACAAATCTTTGCCTGACCACCATTCTGGATGCTTGCCATTATGGAGCAGCCATCATAGCCTTGTCTGAGTAATGTTTCCAGGTCTAGACCGCACTTTATGCATTCACTGACAATGACATTTGATACAGACTGTGCATCTCTCACAACAATGGGAACAAAAACCGCAAACTCTTCTCGAATACAATCATCATCAACAAACCAAATGCCCAATGACAACTGCTCAATTTCTGAGATATCTGCAGTTTCATCTGCCAATACACTAACTCCAACTGACCTGTTTGCTGCACAAACAATCTTCTTTCGAAGTACGTGTTCAAATTCTGCCACCAGCTTATTTTGCCCCCTAAGGGATGTGTACCAAGCATTTCCTGCAGCTGTTTCACTGTGCTGTTTCAGTATTGTGTCACCAGCTTCAATACGAAAATCTAACCAAGTAACACAAATTTCCACCAGAGCCTTCTTTTCCACAGAGAGGAATGTCATGGGTTGCACAGTAAATAATGGTAGATACAATTGGTTCCAATTTATTTTGGTTCTCTGCAATTTGTTTTGCTACTGCTGCATCTAGCTGTGGAATAACAGCTGTTTCTGGCTTCTGTCATGTTCGTGTATGAGAAAAATTGGAAGCATCTTCAGTAGAACCTTTGTGCCATGACAATTGCATGTCATTTCTTGCAAGACTCATTGAAGGCATTATATTTTGTGCACACACTAGTGATGAAGCTGCCTTGCAACCCACGGTGAAGTGACTGAGGAAATAATACACAAGTTAAGCAGAGTGGGCCTTTCAAGAGAGGAGAATATGCAAGCCACGGTGAGTACTGAGACAACCAGCTATATCTGAATATAGTTGTTAATAAATAATGACATGCATTTCAGTTTCAGACTTTATATCATTCAGAAATTTCATTCTAACACAAATCCTTTTATTCTAGCAACTTTCTACTGTGTCCCTAGTTTTGGGTCTTTATCCCTAACATTATAACAGGCTTTGTCCAGATTTCTTGTGTTAACAGATTGAGAGGTATGGTGTGTGTGTGTGTGTCTGTATGTTTAAGAAGGAGGACGCATACCCCTCAGCTCTCCAGGTTTTTGGAGAATGTCCAGATTTTTGCCCCATATTCCTCCTAAAAAGCATTGAAGTTGCTAAATAATGACAGACATCTGAGTTTTAAATGTCATATCCTTTAAAAAATGTATACTAACATAAATCTTCTTATTCTAGCAATGTTCTAAGTTCATAAGAGCAATATTTATAATCTGTTCCTATTTATTTTAGGCTTTGTCCAGATTTTTTTGCTCTTAGAGGTTGAGGTGTGTGTTAGAGAGAGTGAAATGTCCTAGAGTTAGCAGGTGGAATTTATTTCAAGTGCATTTTCAAGGAATTGTGAGCTTCAAGGGAAGAGAATTTTCCTGCTGCTCATGCTAAGCCTGCTTAAAATGTGCAACTGTTTTGTTTAGCAAATGGTATCACTATTGTGGTATAGAATTTTTAAAGCAGCACAGCAGGTAGCATACTTGCATCTTGATACAGAGGGCTATAGGTTCTACTCCCACAACATGTAGATTTGTATTTTAAGGGGGTGTATGTCCTCCTTTGGATGAGATGCCTAATAACTATGAACCTGTTTTTCAGCTTGCCACCCATTCCCTATTGCAATATACCAGCTTACCATGTTTTTAATATAACGTAGGCAATTTATTCTTCAAGGGCAGCAGACATTGAATTTGTAGATGAAACACTGAAATATAAAGTTGTTTTCTAGCAACAACCTCTTCACTGGTTTCAGATCTCTTTAATGTGGAATCATTCAGATGAGTTTTACTTCTGCAAAGATTCTGCATATTGATTGATATTGGTGGATTGTATGACAGAAGTTTGAGTAGAGTGGCCCTTTACGGTTGAAATGTTCTGAATTGGGCAGGTTGTCATTATTGGTTCATATGATTTGTTTCATTGCTTAAAGGAAAAATGTTCATAACTATAAATTTAAACACACACTCTAACACGTGGTGCTGTATTATACAAGGGATATAATTCAATTATTATGTAGTATAATTAATACAGTCGGGAAGGTGAATCAAATAAGTTTTGCATGGTTCTAAAAATGTGTGCAAGGAGCCTATGATTTGAAAACAGCCCAGAGGTAAACTTACCCTGCCACTGGCCAGATGCATTTTCTTTGAATGCGGGTTTCAATGTTGTTTCGGTGAATGTGGGTTTCAAAGGTAGAGTAGTTTTAATGTTTAGTCTCTTTTCATTGTAAGACTATTGCTTTGTTTAGGTTTAGTAAATGTCTATCAGTGTTTGTGCTATAAAATTTGAAATAAAAGTTGTAAATGAAATCCAAATATCTGTAATCATTGTAGAAGTAAAGCATAAAACAGTATGCACACTGAGAGATTTGAACAGTGTCTATGACAAATGGGGAAAAATAGGCAAGTAATGGGACACTGGAATGGCTGCATGTGCGGGGGTGGGGCTGTGTGGGCATGGGGCAGCAGAGGGGGTGGGCTGTGTGGGCAGGGCTTGGGTTTGCACCCCCCTGCAAAAAATCCTGCGGGTTCCCTTGGTTACCAATACATGTAACTCCATACGAATTGCAAAAGGAGTCATATTGTGTATGCTATGAAGAGCACTTCTGGCTGACATCAAATACTGAAACAATATTAATTTCATGAACTTTAATATAATTGGCATGGTATTCAAGAAGAAATGGGGTCCATTCCCGTCATGGTATTAGAAACCCAAAAGACTTGGAGGAAATTAAAAAAGTGAAAAGCCATATTATATTATATTATATTATATTAAGTGGAAATGGAAATCAAACCAGAAGTAGATAAAAATAAGGCAGCTAGTGAATGTGCCAAATAACAAAAGAAAGAATATAAGGTTAAGGATCAGATGAGAAGGCAAGAAATGTGGAAAATGCATAAATATATTTGTAAGTATACAAAACTCCTGGAAGAACCTCATGTTGATCAAGACTGAACACAGGCATGGTTAAGGAGAGGTGAATTCAAACCAAAAAATGAAAGGTTAATATTGGCAGTCCAAGATGGTGGGCTACATACACGTTGGTTTACAAAGTCCATTGAACATGTAGGAGAAACTGACAAATGTAGGCATTGTAAAACAGAACTGAAAACAGTCACACACCTGGTTGCTGGTTGTGATATATTAATGGCAAAAGGACTGTATACTGAAAAGGATAATAATGTGGCAAGACTGTTGCAGTGGGGATTGTGCAAACATTTACTGAAGTAGCTGAAAAACTCTGAAAACATGAGCCACAAAACATCACAGAAAATGATGGTCTATATCACATGGGAATCACACATTACCAACAGTTCAAAAGGGAGATGTGGGAAAACCAGATATAGTGGTCTATGAAAAGAATACAAAAGTAGCACTGTCCACTGAAATCACTGAACCCAGTGATGACAATGTCTTGCGTACGTTGAGACACAAAGTCATAAAATATCAGGATTTGCAGGCAGAAAAGAGAGCAATGTGGAAGAAAGATACCCAGATATTTCCAATAGTAGTAGGAGCAATGGGTCTTATAAAAAATAATCTACAATCATATTTAGATATGTTACCAATACATGTAAATCCATACGAATTGCAGAAGAAGTCATTACTGGACACATTGCGGGTGCTACGATGAGCACTTCTGGCTGACAACAAAGACTGAAACAATGCTAATTTCATGAACTTTAATTATACTTTGACTTAGGAATGGGGTCCATTCCCATCATGGTAATAGAAACCCAAAAAATTTGGAGAAATTAAATAAGAGAGAGAAACCATATTATATTCATAAAGTAGCAGAAAGTATAGTAAGAACTAAGCCAACACAGGAATGGAGAAAGGAGATTCTGACTATAGGAATGACTGCAATTAGGGGTACATTAAATAGGCAGGAGGGGTGGAATTTATTGGAGGAAGCTGGTAAAAGAACCAAGGTATTGCTAACAAAGAATTAGGGAGGGAAAGGTAATAGAATGGGAAGAGGCCCAGAAGACATTTGGACTGATGGCTAGAGATTGCCTTCTCTATCAGGGCTGGATATCAGAGTATAGGCAAAAGGAAAGGGGTAGGGGGAATCCTAAGTGAAAGACAAGCACTGGTAGAATTTTTAGTAAAATCTAGAACAGAAGCTGCTGTTAAAAAGGGGATATGAGTAAGGCATATAAAATACTGCATTATAACTATAGGAGTAGGTCAGAAAGATTGGGAAGAGAGATTAGATAAGCAATTCACAAAGAAACAATGGGAGGGTATATGGATGTCTCCTAAATATGCAACAAAGTCTAGAAGATTTAGGATTTTTTGCCTGGAAGTACTCGCATAGGTATTTTTATACTCCAAGCAGTCTCATTTTTTCTCAGGTAGACTGCAAATGTTGGAGGTGTAATTGGGAAGAAAGTAAGGAACACATGGCCATATGTTTTCAGAGTGCAATAAGTTAGCAGACTAAAAATTCCCTACAGAGTACTATGCAGGAATACTGGGCAAGCAACTGAGTGTAACTAAGGAAATACATTTTGTAGCTGGGATATAGGATCTGAATTGCCTAGACATAGTAAAGCCTTGTTAAGTTTAATTCTGGGGGCTGCCAAAGAGCCATTACTATAGAATGGAACTCAAAGTCTAAACCAACCATACTTGAAGTAGTGAGTATTGTAAAAGAGATAAAAGAACAGGAATTAGGCTCTTTAGAAAAGGGTAGGAGTAAAAATACTTAGAATAAAATGGAAATTGTGAAATAATACATGCAGAAATGTTTTGGAGGAGGAATGGAGTTTAAGAGAAGGCAGGAATTGAACAAGTTATGTAAAAGTTGGATTGATTATATTGTATAGAGCAATATACCTCCCAACTGTACAGATTTTCACAAAATGTCCAGATTTTTGCCTCCTATTTTTGGTATGTTCCTCCTAAAATCTGTACCTTTCTGGCAAATATCTGAGGATAGAAGTCATTAAATAATGACACACATTTGAGTTTAAGTCTCCATATCCTTCAGAAAATTCATGCTAATGCAATACCTATTATACTATCAACTTTTTAAGTTTGTAAGAGCAATATTTAAAATCTGTCCCTATTTGTCCCCCCATCATTTTAGGCTATGTCCAGATTTTTTGCTCTAAGAGTTTGAGAGGTATTGGATTACTTTTATATAAACTTAAGTTTGCCTATGTCACACGTGATAATTAAATAAAACCGTTTATAAAATAATAAGCTTTTATTTTGGCAAAAAAGTCAAGTTCTGTCCTTTGCACTGACTGTTGTTATGGTTTGTTCTGAAAAATTCCAGGTTTCTAAAGAAAATTCTCTCACTTTGGGCATTTGAAAAAGTGGTAACCCTTGTCCTACCAAGAATATAAAAGTAAGTCTAAAGCAGAGGAGACGAATGCAGTATTAAGTATGCTCACGCAGGTAACCTTCCTGCAGTCACTTATTTTAGCTGTCGCTGACTAGATATGTAGTAGCAGCATGTTGTCAACTTGTCACGCTTTATTACCTAAAACAAGAACGTGTTTAGTTTTCTGCTCTTCTCGTCTGTACAACCTCAAAATCATCCTCGTAACTAGAAAGCGTCTGGGGACTCGGTTCGTGTATGGGTGGAGGATGGATTGCTGGGGGTGGGGTTCGAGTCTCGTTTGTGTCAAATGGTACAGCTTCTTACAGTAATAAAAGTTGGTGGGCGGTGTTGCAGAGCTGTGACACCCCTCCCCCATCCTAATACTGTGAATCTGTGGTACTTGCTTGTGAGTATTGCAACGGTCAAAGTAGTAAGAGTGTTTACTTAGGGATCACAGTGCTGGTCTTGGGTTAGCAGCAGGTGCCGTGGGGGCAATCGGTGTATGACTACCTTGTCAGCGCTTAAGCTGCAGCCTATAATAGATTGTTTTGGGTATGTGACGGAGCCTAGAGCAGGTCGAGGAATTGAATGGCTCTGGCGTGGTCGTAGGCAAATCCGTGTAGCCTGGCAGGGAAAATTAGAGATGATTTAAGGATTTTGATATGGAAAAGCGAGCGGTGCTGCACTGCTGGCGGGCAGGGCTTCGGAGTTACTCCAGTTGTATTAGGAGAGGGACGCGAGTTCTTATTGTTAACTTTCCTTAGTTTAGGTATATAGACTACCAAAAATCAGTTGTGCTTTAAATGTTTGTTGGTCTTTGAAAAGATCGCCTGTGGGGATGCTGATTGTAATTCTTTGTAAAAAGAACTGTCTTTTTTCAGAGAGCTCCTACAGCAGCCGTAGTTTTTGTAGTGTACAAGCAATTCTGTTTAGCACTTTTTTGTTGAATAAAGCAGTCTTAGTTAAAATACGAACTTTAAAAAAAAGCAAAGACCACTTTGTACGCACTAGCTGTATGTGTACGTGTATAATGCAAGGCTTTCATTTCTATTTATCATTTTATTACCGGTAGGTGGGCTGGACCGTGACTCTTTTCTGTCAGGTTCCGGGTACTGAGGAGAGCAGATACGCACGCAGCTCGGGTAACTAATTTTTAAACCTTGGATGTGAGTTAATCACTCCATTCCTGTGTCACTTGGGAGAATCAGTGTGAGGATCGAAAGATGCTCCTGCAAGGGTCTTCTGGGTGTGTTAGAGGGGAGGTGGTCAGTGCTTTAGCCTCACTGCTTCAGCGTGATCATTCTCATGTGCAGCAGGCTGTGGACAAGCTGGTATCAGAGCTGCATCAGGACCAGAACGGACTAGTCAGGACCATGGTGAATGACCCTGCATGCGAGGACTACATACGGACTCTTTGTGATTTACTCAGAACATCAGACGTGCGGTGAGTCTATGACAGAACTTTATTTCATTTGTTTGGGCCATTATGCCTTTCTGCTTCTCCCATTCTGAAAATTTTCTTGGCCTCAGGCCAGTCAAGGACACACATCTTTCAGAAAAAGCAAACAAATTCCCCATAAGGTTAGCCTTAAAGCATGGCTTTGGCTTAATGTGTGGTGTTGCATTATGCTGCTAGTAGTCATGCTCAACTGGGAGTAAGAAATATATGTATGTATGTATGTATGTGTGTGTGTGTGTGTGTATATATATATTTTTGTATTTCAGATGTTTGCTCAGAGTTGTATTTTTAACTGTACCTGATTGTAATGTGTGTGTGTGTGTGTGTGTGTGTGTGTGTGTGTGTATATGTATATATATATATATATATATATATATATATATAGGAGTTTATGATTGCTTCCACTTATTCTTCTGACTTTTCCCAGTTAGGGGTCACCACAGCGGATCACCTGTCCGCTCATGATTGGCAGTGGAGTTTTACAGTGTCGAGTTGCCAGCCCGGCGCCCAACCTTCCACAGAAGGCACACACATGCACGCACTCACTCACACCTAGGGCCTATTTAGAGTAAAATGAAAAAAAAGGCTTCCACCACAGCAAAAAGTTCACTAAGAAATTCTGTTAAAATGTAGGCTTAAATAAAATGAAGAAATAAAAAGCACAAATTGTGCTGTTCAAGTTGCAGGTCAAACAGGATAAGCGCTTTCAGTTAAAAAACCTTCTTCAGATCCTAGTGTGTAGACCTGACTTACTGCTGTTAAATAAAGATCCTTAATTGCTCAACCAATCACATACAGCAATCAGATGCACACCTTCCTTAAGCCTCCATTTCATTTCTTAATTAGGCTTCTTTCTTTCAAAATAGGTTTAATAGGAACTATTCTGTTGAGCCCTGGAAATAAATGGAGACATTGTCAACAAAACTGAAAAGGAAGAAAGCAAATGGATCATGAACCTCAGAGCTAATTTATTTCCAGGGCTCAACAGAGTAGTTCCTATTAAACCTATTTTGAAAGAGAGAAGCCCAATTAAGAAATGAAATGGAGGCTTAAGGAAGGCGTGCATCTGATTGCTGTATGTGATTGGTTGAGCAATTAAGGATCTTTATTTAACAGCAGTAAGTCAGATCTACACACTAGGATCTGAAGAAGGTTTTTTAACTGAAAGTGCTTATCCTGTTTGACCTGCAACTTGAACAGCACAATTTGTGCTTTTTATTTCTTCATTTTATTTAAGCCTACATTCTAACAGAATTTCTTAGTGAGCTTTTTGCTGTGGTGGAAGCCTTTTTTTCATTTTACTATTTTTGCCTATTAAGGCTTCCTCTGGAGGTGGTTTTTGGTTTGATTGTTAGGGCCTATTTAGAGTGTCCAATCCACCTACAGCATGTCTTTGGGATGTGGGAGGAAACCGGAGCACCTGGAGGAAACCCACATGACCACAGGGAGGACATGCAGACTCCACACAGAAGGCACCGCAGCCGAAGATCGAACCAGAGAACCTCTTGCTGTGAGGCGGCAACGCTAACCGCTGAACCATGACTGCTTCCATTAACATACCATTTTTAGCCATACCCCAAGTGTATTATTGACAGACTAGCAATGCACACAACAGTGTAAAGACAGCTATTACATAAAAAAACAAAATTATAAATTTAATATACTACCTATAATTATGAATAAGGCAGTAGTAGCCACAGAGACAAGATGAGGTAGTCCATGGTATAAAAAAATCCTAAAAGCAAATATTCAGTTCTGTTATTTGTAATGTGTGAAAATAAGGACAACAATTATGGCATTTTACAGATGAACTTAACTCAAAATCTGTTTTAATGTCATGCAACAGTTGTTTAAATGTAAAACAGGGAATGTTACTGGCATAATTATCTATAAAACATTATTGGGCTGGCGTCCTCCCTAATGGCAAAAGAATAGCTGCATCTTAAATTTTAATGAAAAAATGTCATATTTATGTCTCAGCATGTACAAAGAATCACAACATCACTTTTTTTACAGAAATACATCCTCCTTTTAGGTCTGAAATCTCCTTATCAATATAATGTATGTTTTTCACAGCTTCTCTCTTTTACTCTGAAGACAACTGAAAGCTACATGCTTGTTTTCAGGTGACTGTTTTGTAAAATTTGTTATCTGTCAATCTACAAAGGCTATTCTGGCCTGAATTCCACCCTAACTTCTAATGAAAAGGGAGTTTTTGAGGACAAGATCCCTTCATAATCACACTTTTATTTTCTTTTGCACAGTGTGATAGTTTTTAGGAAAAGTAGACAACTGATTCTCAGTTTTGTGTGTGTGCCTGTAAGAGCATGTAAACTTTTGTACTTTGACATGTAAACATGACCAAAAAATGTTACCTTTTAGAAAAGAGTCATGTAATTCAGATACATATTGAGTTAGTTAGCTTGAAAAATGCAAAATATATACATATTTTTTGTGAAATTAACAGCAAGACCAAAGTATCCATATGATTGTATATAAGAAAACCATATAGTGCAAAATGTCAAATTGTGGCAGCAAAGGCATATTAACTGAAATCTGTGGTGCCTGTCCTTGAGGTGACTGTTTCTCCCCCTTTGAGATTTCATTACCAAAGTTTCATGTAATAACAATGGGGTATTCAGCAAAAAAGCACACATAAGACTGCAATTTTAATCTCACAGCTTCCAGTACAGCATACTTTTAAATTCATCTCTACAACTTCAACCACTTTAAACAGTGGCCTTGTAGCCACTACATTTTGCATATGAAAAAGTGTATATTTTTTGATGAAATGTAGGGGATTTTTACTTCTGAAGTAAAGAAAACTTATTATACAAATATTCTGGACATAACAGTCTTCTGAAATGCTGGATTTACTTGACACATATAAAAAGACCATATGACAGTTCCTAAAAGCAGTTCATAATAAAACCTCATAAACTTCATATGATACTTTGGTAAAAGAAACAAACACACACACCGTCCCAGGCAAATTTCCCTTCTTTGACTGAAGGAATCAAAAATGTAATGGTCACATTGCTCTTTGACAGATACTGCCCTTTAAAGCATATAAATAATCATTTAGAAATGATCATGTAACTGGCTTTTGCATTCTTACGTGACCTGCCCCCCCCCCAAAAAAAAAAATTATACCACCATTCTCTATGCATCTGATGTCTCATTGAGAGGAACACGGGAAAAAAATATAATGGCCACAGTAATATATTTCAACTTTCTGTTAGACATAACATTGTCTCCTGACAAGCCAAAAATTATACCACCATTCTCTATGCATCTGATGTCTCAGTGAGAGGAACATGGGAAAAAAATATAATGGCCACAGTAATATATTTCAACTTTCTGTTAGACATAACATTGTCTCCTGACAAGCCATGTCATTTTTATATAACAGTAATCATGTGAAGACCCTGTGCTTTCACACATATGGCTCCTCACCCCCTACCCCATCTCTAATGTTTGATTGTGAAGAAAGTGAAAGAAACAATGAGTACACTAGTTTATTTCATCCTCTTACTCTTGGACATTCAAAAACTAGCCATATCAGTGACTGTTTTGGGTAAATCATGTAATTACCCTTTACGTTCCTAAATAGCTTGTCCCCCCCACACAAAAAAAGACAGCTATCCTTTGCACACATTTCTAATGTGTGATTGTGAGGAATGTGTATAATATGCACATTCACACCACCCTTAGGATTGTGAGATCACATAACTACCCAATATTTTTATATGATACATACCTTGCCTCCCTATTCCACCTCCGGACATACATTTTTTGTGTAAATCTATGCTATGTTGTGATGAAAGTGAAAGAAAAATGATTATACTGTATGTATGTGTGTGTGTGCATGTGTGTGTACACATATGCACACACACACACACTCACACATCCATGTACATATACAGATTGTAGCTCTCAGACATTAGAGGCACCCCCCTGAGACACATCATTTTGGCTTAAATCAAAAGGTTTAGGTCCAGCATAGCAGCAGACTGCACATCTAAATATTTTGTTTCAAGCTGTCTTCTGCTCTTGATTGTTCAATGTAAAACTGTTCTGCTGCACTTCAAATTGTATTTTGCTTTACCTGAGAGTCTGTCACTATCTTCTGCAATGGCTAGCTTGTTGGTGGGAATACAGGCTGGGATAGGCTGCACAAAAAACAAGGTGGAGATAACCACGACACACATAATTAAATAATTTTAAGTTTGTTTTTCTTTTTCTTTCATTGCCTGAGTAACACAACTGATGACAAACTCCTCTCAATTTCTATACACAAGCAGATCTTAAGATAGCACCTCTTGTTGTTCCTTCCAACATGGCTGTTGATGTTACATGCAAACTAAAAGCTTCTTTAACTAATTTAATCATTTCTAAAAACTGGAAAATGAACTACAAAGTAGTATACAGCTGAGAGAGTCTTTGGTGGTACATTTTCCTTGGTTTACTGAACTTGGAAATGTTTTTTGTTTAACAACAGGTTAAGACTGTAGTTCACAGTAAGCGTGCATCCCTGCATCATTTCCTAAATACACTTCTGCATTTTACAGTGATGCTGTCCATAAGAAGGCAAAATAATAAACTTGGCTATAAGAATTTAAAACTTTAAAGGCAGATAGAATAAGAAGCTGTGACAATAAGTGTGACATCATGCCTTCAGCTACAGTCAGAACTAAAGCTACTCACAGCAAATGATCAGAAGTCACAAAAATAGATTGAGAGTGGTCTATCCATATTCTGAGATACATATTTCTGATGTTTTACTCACCAGGCATTGCTAGACTTTTGTCCCATCACTGGTCTATTTGTTTTTCTGTGATACTCATGAGGTTCCATGTGTAACTCATTGGATTGGATCCCTAGAGGAAAAGCCACTTTTGCATATAGGGATTGGAAATGTATATTGGCCAGGTCCATTTTGCTGTTGTATTGCTTTAATACTTGGATTTTCTTAAGTACTTTAATTTTATCATCCCAGGAAATGAAAGCATGCAAAGGCAAGTAGTGTGATCAGTTTAGACATTGTGGTCACTGGCCACACTCAGCAGAGTCATGTACTGATGCTTGCACATGTGACATTTGCCTGCTGCTTTATTCACATGTCTGGCTAGAGTTTTGCCCCTGACCTGCATCTGAGAATACACTTGCATCCTGGAAGAAATCGTGTTGTATCCAGCAGGAGGTTATTTTTTTATCTCCAGAATGCCCTAGCTAAGCTGCCACCATCTGTTACAGTTTCCTTGTGTTTAGTGCTTACTTATAAGTTGCTGATTTTTTTTCATTCATGGCAAAATATCTATTATAAAACATTCTTAAAAAGGTGTAAATCTTTTACGTTTTAAACATCAACAGACAATTCAGTCACACCAAAACTAGACAAGTAACAACTGTCATGGAATAAGAAGCAGGTGGATAATGTTGCTTAAGTGTTTATTTGCATAGTTCAGCTTCGATACTGAGCAAATAACGGACTACTAAAACAATGAACCTAGTAATATTTGAATGCCAACAGTAGAAACTAGATACTTTTAGTAACAAAACTACAAATAATCAGTGCAGAACTAATCCGTAAAAACATACATCTTTAGTATGTACACCTGAAGTACATAAATAAAACACAAATGCACTGCTGAAAACTGCTCCCAAAATGCATACCATTCTCCAGAATAAATAGACAAATGTATTTATTTGTTTATGTATATACTGTTTGACAACTGGGTAAGTAGAATAATCCATTTCAGATAGGACCAGAGCTCAATATGCAAAGTAAAATTACATAACAACTAAGCATGAACAAAAAAAAACAAATTTTCAGAGTTTACATCAGTAAACTGAAGAAGACTATAGCTAGAAATATGAGGGAGCAATATACAAAACGTAAAATTCCAGCATCTTAATATGTAATAAGTAAAACAGAGGACCAAACCACATTTAGGAGTAAAACACTTCTATCATTACTACACATTTAGAAGTCACAAACCATTTGGACCACAATCGACATAGTTGTACCCAATGTAATTGCATATCCAGTGGCCTGGTAATTAATTTGCCTATAGGTAGTAAAGCATATCACTGTGAGTAAGTATTCTAGCCATTACTTTGGAAGCACATACAAGAGGTGTCTTTGAGGTAATGCTCATTACATTTGGACTTAAACCCTGCCATTGTTTTTTGCACCCTTAATTCAAGTGTTAGTTCCTTCCAGGAAATGGGCCCAGTCGACTAACTGCATGCCTCTTATTTTAGATTTGAAACATGCTCCAATTAAAGTAATAGCTTCATCCTGATTCATTGTGAGTTTGTATGTTTGTTTTGTCTTTAGTGGTAAACAAACAACCAAAGTTTAGTATTTTAAAAAGAAGTGTGTTTAGCAAAAGGAATGTGCTAGTAAATAGTAGGAGCCAATTAAGACTCTTAAGCAGATTACAATGGTGGGTAATGTTTGTATCTGTTAGCATAGCAAGTCTAAAGATTTTATTTTGTGCCACGGAGGTTGAGTGTAGGGCTAACAAGGGGAGAGCATACATTGATTTGGGTACCATATTAGTACATTTTTGCCAGTGCTTTACATGTGGCTTGGGAGAGGAGCTGTAGCCTTTTGTAGCATTTTTTTTATTTGTTTATTTATTGACATTTGATTACCAGGAAAGTCCATCTGGGTAAGACCCCATTTTCAGCAGAGGCCCAGGGAGAAAAGCTCCAAAGATCAGAAAACATTTTAAGAAGAATAATTTCACAATGTTCAAAAGCAATACAAAAACGTCTACAGTAAATAATTTTACCAAATTAGACATGATATAAAAACATTGGTTAAAAATAGAAACAAGTTATATGACACTGATTTAATGTTCAGAGAAATTTAGCAAGTTTATAGAGAACTCAAAGGTAGAAGAGAATAATACTAACAGGAATTGCAATATGAAATGAGAGAAAAGCAGGCTTATGGTATATTTAGAGAGAACGCCAGGAGAGAGAAACTGATAGTAAGGAAGCGAGTGAAGAAGGTTGAGTAAGGATGCACAAGGTATGAATAGGTACTTGTTCACATTCAGGGATATAGTTTACTCTGGCGTTGAGCAGGAACAGAGCCATCTTTTGGCCAAGAAGTCATTCAGAATGGTTTGAAGGATAGAAGGGAGGGTATTGACCTGATGGATACAGGTAACAGGTTCCAGTCCTTAACAACATGCTATGAGTACAGATAATGCCCAGAAGATTTGATAGGTATGTGGACAGAAAGGAGTTTCTGGTCATTGGACCATAATGACTGACTGAGAAAATAGTTGTATAGAATGTTATCTAGTCGGTAGATGGATGCTAGATAATTTTATAGGTGCTAAGAAGATGTGTATGTCTTAGTTGATGGGGTAGTTCTAACCAATTTAGGCTTTTTAATGCTATACAGTGGTGGATTCTGAAAGAGATATTTGCTGCAGATTTAGCAGCTTTGTTATAGCATTGCTCAAGTTTTGATTTTTCTGATGCCTGGAGGTTAGTAAGGATGGGAGGACCCTAAAAAGTGTGGGGAGAAGGTAAGTAATGACAAGTGTAGCTTTAGTTCCGTCTGTGAGAAAGGTTTTGGGTCTATAAAGTATCCCAAGTTTTCGAAGAGTGTGTCTTATGCAATTTTGTATATGTAGGTCAGATTTAAGATTGTCAAACACTATCATCCCTAACGTTTTGCTATGAGAAGTGACTTCAATGGCTGTATTATAAAGTGAGAGGACTTCAATTTTTTTTTTGAGAGAGGGATTTGAGGGAAAAATTAGTAGTTTAGTTTTTTAAGGTTGAACATGAGTTGTGAGTTAAAAGCCATGTTTCAATGGCTGTTAAAGCTTCCGGAGTAAATTTCTGGAGGTGTGCCATGTTGTCAGATATGCAAATGAGTATGGAATCATCTGCATACTGTATTAGGAGGGCCTGTTGTGCAGATGTGTGGAGAGTATTGGAGAGAATGTTAGACGAGGGACAAGAACAGAACCTTGTGGTACAGAGGTGATTACTGGAAGTAACTGACTAACATACCTTTAGCTGTGATAGGACTTTGTTGATAATCTTGTCTATGTGAGTGCGTGAGTGCTGAAGGTTAGAGTGACACTGAAAGTGAAACATTAGGGATTAGATTGTCTGCATTATCCTTAAGTATGACAGAGGAACATGTTTTAATTTGTAGGGAGAGGACGACAGCATTATGCTACATTCTGAGGGATTAATTATCAATTTATTGGCATAAGTCCAGTTGCACAGGGCTGTAAAGCTGGTTTCCAGTTTGTACTGGAAGTGTGTATGGGTTTTGCTCAATTCTGTGAGCAAAAAGTAATCAACATATAAGATTATATTTAGGTCAGGGAGGTCAATGGTTAAAGTATTTATAGACAGGGAGAAAAGGAGGGACCAAACAATGAGTCCTGAGGGACTCTAGTGTTATGGATGCCACAATCACAGAATTAATTTTTTTGTGAAAAACTGGAAGGTTCTATCTTTGAGGTAGCTTTGAAGTAACTGAAGAGTGTTATTACCAAAGTTAATTTTTTTAGGTTTTGTAAGTAATGAGATGTGGTTGACAATCTCAAAGGCCCTAGTCATGTTGATGAAGTGGCCATCTCTGGTAGGCCTCCATTCATAATGGTATATATTGTGTGCTCAACTGTATATAATGCAGTCAGTGGTAAAGGAGTTACAGAAGCCATGCTGCTGATCTGACTCGAGACCAGAGTTGTTAAGATGCTTGAATAATTGTTTATGTTAAAAATGTAATATTGTTAAAAAAATAAGCACACATCCTTATAAATACTTAGAATATCACTAAAATCTAATATTCTTGCAGGAAGAAAGCTCCTCTCATAATCACTCATATGTCAGGGGCTTCACCTCACCCACCTCCTTACCTTAGCTATATTAAGGCCACAGTTGCAGAATAGTGTTGATATGCCATACCAAAAGCAGCTAATGCTCTCTTTAGAGGCAGAATCAATGAAACTAATCCAGTGATAGTCAAATCTAATAATTTCCAAAATTTATAAGCAGTTGTCAGCTACACTGAACATGACTGTGCACTCCACAATGTAAATCCATGATGCTGTTTTAGCTGCTTTTCTGTAAAAAAAAATCTAAGCTTGTTTCCTGCCTTTCCTGTAACCAGCCTAGTCCGGATACAGATTTGCTGTTTGTAAGCTTCTGAGCCACCCCCCCCCAAGCCTTTCTGTGTTGGAGGGAAGCCTTCTAGCATATCACTGGGAGTGGTAAGCACTAGGTAGCCTATCTACCACAAGAGGGGTAGTATCTGGCCCAGAAGTTGTAGTTTATTGGCCGTTTGGGCAGTTTTTTCCATCTCTTTCAACTTTCTGGATTAAAAGCCGGCATTTGCGCTTGATTCCCACCTTTCCTGTAACTAGTCTAGTCCAGATATAGATTTGTTGCATCCAGGACTGTTTGTAAGCTTCTGAGCCCCCCAAGCCTTTCTGTGTTAGAAGGAAGCCTTCTAGCTTATCAGTGGGAGTGGTAAGTACTAGGTAGCCTATCTACCAAAAGAGGAGTGATTTCTGGCCCAGAAATTGTAGTTTATTGTTTGTTTGGCCAGTTTTTCCATCTCTTTCAACTTTCTGGTTTAAAAGCCTACATTTGCTCTTGTTGCCCACCTTTCCTGTAACTAGTCTAGTCCATATACAGATTTGCTGTATCCAGGACTGCTTGTAAGTATCTGAGGCTCCCCCCCCAAGCCTTTCTGTGTTGGAGGGAAGCCTTCTAGCTTATCAGTGGGACTGGTAAGCACTAGATGGTCTAGCTACCAGAAGAGGAGTGGTTTCTGGCCCAGAAATTGTAGTTTATTGGCAGTTTTTCCATCTCTTTCAACTTTCTGGATTAAAAGCCCATATTTGTGCTGTTTTCCCGCCTTTCCTGTAACTAGTCTTGCCCAGAAACAGATTTGCTGTATCCAGGACTCTTTGTAAGATTCTGAGCCCCCAAGCTTTTCTGTGTTGGGGGGAAGCCTTCTAGCTTATTAGTGGGAGTGCTGAGCACTAAGTGGCCTATCTACCACAAGAGGAGTGGTTTCTGACCCAGAAATTGTAGTTTATTGGCCGTTTGGGCAGTTTTTCTATCTCTCTCAACTTTCTGAATTAAAAGACCACATTTGCGCTTGTTTCCCACCTTTTCTGTAACTGGACTAGTCCAGATACAGATTTTTCTGTACCCAGGACAGTTTGTAAGCTTCTGAGCCCTCCAAGCCTTTCCATATTGGAGGGAAGCCTTCTATCTTATCATTGGGAGTAGTAAGCAATAGGTAGCCTATCTACCACAAGAGGAGGGTTTCTGGCCAAGAAATTGGAGTTTATTGGCTGTTTGAGCAATTTTTCCATCTCTTTCAAATTTCTGGAATAAACGCCGGCAATTGTGCTTGTTTCCCACCTTTCCTGTAACTAGTCTAGTCCAGATACAGATTTGCTGTACCCAGGACTGTTTGTAAGCTTCTGAGCCCTCCAAGCCTTTCCATGTTGGAGGGAAGCCTTCTAGCTTATCATTGGGAGTAGTAAGCAATAGGTAACCCATCTACCAAAAAGAGGAGTGGCTTTTGGTCCAGAAATTGTAGTTTATTGGATGTTTGGCCAGTTTTTCAATCTCTTTCAACTTTCTGGTTTAAAAGCCTGCATTTGCGGTTCTGCCGCCTTTCCTGTAACTACTCTAGTCCAGCTACAGATTTGCTGTATCCAGGACTGTATGTTTGCTTCAGAGCCCCCCAAGCATTTCTGTGTTGGGGGGAAGCCTTCTAGTTTATCAGTGGGAGTGGTAAGCACTAGGTAGCCTATCTACAACAAGAGGAGTGGTTTCTGGCCCAGAAATTGTAGTTTATTGGCCATTCGGGCAGTTTTCCATCTCTTTTAACTTTCTGGTTTGAAAACCTGCATTTGTGCCTGTTTCTCACGTTTCCTGTAACTATTCTAACTATTGTAGTCCACATACAGATTTGCTTTATCCAGGACTGTTTGTAAGCTTCTGAGCAGTGCCAAAGTGTGCTCGTCAATTTTTCCCCTTAGATCTGAAAGTTCTCTTCTCTCTTGCAGTTTTACTAGCTTATTAGTCTAGCACTTTACCAGACATCTTGTAGCATTTATTGTAACACATAAAGTGCTACCAGTACTAAACTTTCTACAAGGAAACAGATCCAGTACTTATTACTAATGTCCACCCCTCCAGGCATGTCTAAAGATCAGTTCCCTGTGCTTTCTCTTATTAACCTGGTGAACTTGGGCATCCTGAGGCAATGTAGCAACTGCCTCATGTACACTGACAACCCTCTCTTCTTACCTCCTAACACTCAGACTTCTGAGAGATGCGCTTATATATCCAAATTGGAAGCCACATACTCTCCAGCCAAGACTGGAGTAGCTGGTCAAGAGGAAAAGGTCAACACTTGCACCACACCACATGGAACACATAGCCCTCCAGAACACACATCAGGACTGCCTTCACATAAAAACACAAACTACACATCCACCTTCACGGAGGCTCTCAATAAAAGTCTACCCAAACAGCAGAGACCTCCAAGGCAGAAACGTACTCGACCACCACAAGACAACACTAATCATGAGACACATAACTCTTCTAAACAGTGCGCCACTCAACCAAAGTCTCTAAGGCAAAACAGCATGCCCAACACACTAGTCATATGTGACTTGATAGTGAGGCACACTGATGTCCCACTCACTAGGCTGAATAAGTAGAAATTAACAGTCAGCTGCCTGTCAAGTGCCAGGATCCACCACATAATGCACACACACAGATCCCTCAACAACTGGTACAAATATGACTCTGTCATTGTACATGTGGGTGTGAATGACCTGAGAAGTACCTCCCTGGACTACATGAAAAAAGACATGGAGGAGCTCTCGGATTATGTAGCCCAGGCGGGTATGACCCTAGCCCTGAGCAGCATCCTACCATCACCCAGAATTATACCACATTAGAAGCAGAAAATGATTGATTTCAACAATTGGCTAAGTTTCTGGTGTCATTCTAAGGGTATGCAGTATCTGTCTGCCTGGGATGACATGATTGACAGACCTCGATGCTTTGCAAGAGGTGGCCTGTATCTGTCAGCCCTGGGCTTCCGGATACTGGCCAAGGCTCTTGCCACCCTATAGTGCCTTTTTTAGGCAGTGTTCCAAAGACCAAATTACCACCGTAACAGCTAGAAACAAATGCAATCTGAGGGTCATGCTGCTCAATGCTAGAAGTCTAAATCTCAAAATGTATTCGCTCAAAGCACTCCTTAAAATGACATTTGTGCTGTAACAGTGACTTAGTTTAAAGCAACAGAAAGCACCCCTGCACTACCAGACTATAACTCATTCCACACCTTTAGGCCCCAGAACTTGGACCGAAGCTTCAAAGGCAGTGGTGTTTCCATATTCATAAAGTATGTGCACACCTCCAAACTGGTAGCCCAACATAAAGCATCAGAGATACTTCAGGTGCAGCTAACACTGGGTAAGACAGCAATTCAGGTAGTAGCCTGCTGTAGGTCCCAACCATGTCCCAGGACTCACACTCCACGTTCCTAAGCACCCTGGAGAATATTAGGGTCCAACCTAACACTCTGATACTGGGCGACTTCAACTACCCTTCCATTAACTGGGAAAATTACTCGTATACCAATATACTTGCCCAGCATTTCCTGGAATTCATTAATTCCAGTGCCCTGGACCAGCTCGTTCTTATCCCCAATAGAGGTAGCAACATCCTTGACCTGGCCTTTACTAACATGGGCGACCATTGCTCTACACCCAGTCAGCTCCTCCCTGGTTAGATCTGACTACAAACTAATCACCTTGGAAATACATATCCCCTCCCCCACAAATGTAACCACCATGAAAAACCTCTCCAAAAGCACCCATGCAAATGGAGGATAGTTGCATGACCGCTGAATCATACACCAATGCGCTGTATGAACACGTACACAAATGCATGGATCTCACCATACCCAATAAAACCAAGATGCTCTCCTCCAAAAAAGGAATCCAATCTGGTGGTCCCCTGCCATAAACAAACTCTACAACAGGAAGAGAAAACTGATGTGGAATAAAGTAAAGTCCCAAGACTGGAAAAACTCCCTTATCAGCTTCAACAAAAAGTTGAGATCCCTCATCACATCCTCTAAAGCTAGTTATAAAAACAGGATTGCAGCAGATAGTACAGACAGCCACAACGCCTTCTATAGTTATATAAAGAATCTCCACAGCAATACCCAGTTTTGCTCTGAGCTACTGCACAATGGCACCTCCTATACCGAGCCAACAAATATTGCCAATATACTGGTCCACAGATTCAGTGCCAACTTTACCCCTCTCCCCCTCCCAAAGGACCAATCACAGTACTAGTAGAGTGCCAGGCACACAGTATTACTGCTGCACAGGTTAAAACTGCACTGTCCAAAGCCAAGAATACACCTTCTATGGGACCTGACAATATCCCTGGCTGTGTTATACATGAACTACAGAGTGAACTGGCATGTCACCTGTGTGCCCTGTTCAGTCACAGCCTCATCTAAGGCTTTGTCCCTACCAAATGGCGCACTGCTACAGTCATCCCTCTCCACAAAGGAGGAGCAACTACAGACCCTAGGAGCTATCGCCCCATTAGCCTGACGAGTCTGATATGCAAAGCTATGGAATGCATCATCATGGACCTAATAAACAAGGATATAGGGAATCTCCAAACTCTGGATCCCACACAGCTTGGTTTTGTGAAGAGTAGATCATGCCTGCTCAACTAGGAAGACTTCTTTGAGTCAGTCACCAGAGTTGTGGATGAAGGCAATGTGGTTCATACAGCATACCTTGATTTGGACAAGAACTTTGATAACATTCCCCACTCAGGAATCAAAGAAAAACTCACTAAGTTAGGCACCAACCCTTATATCACTAGGTGAGTTGCAAACTGGCTCACAGACAGAACCCACAGTGTAAAAGTATTTGACTCCAAGTCAGACTGCAGACCAATCACGAGTGGAGTCCCACAGGGTTCGGTCCTGGTTCCTCTCCTGTTTGGTGTCTAATTCTCTGAAGTCCAGACCAACACAAATGAACTCTGGCTGACAAAGTTTGCAGATGATTGCAAGTTGGGAGCGATTATTAACTCCCCAAGTGATGCTGATATCCTACAGAAAGGCCTCAATGAGAGCAACAACTGGTGTCAGAACCATGGCCTTAAGCTCAATGCCAAAAAAATGTGTCGACATCCCCTTTGGGAAAAACCCAGTTCCCATGAATTACCACATCGATGGTAGGCTACTGAACACAGATGGCATTATAAGAGATCTAGGGAACACAGGTTGAGAGCAACCTCTCTTTTGACCACCACATTGCCACTGTGGTCAGAAAGTCCTTCTGTGTGGCACATCTAATTAGTAAGGGTTTTGCATGCAGGAAGAAAGAGGTCATTGTCTCCCTCTACTCTCTCCTGATTAGGCCAGTCATTGAGCACAATGCCCCATTTGGCATGTACCTCACTAGGCACCTGCAACAACTGGAGATGCCCCAAAAGTACCACAGAAAGAGGATCCTAGGCCTTAAACACTTGTCCTATATGGACAGACTCAAAAAACTGCAACTATTCTCGGTTTCATATCGCCTACTTAGAGGCAATTGCTGCTTGACTTACAAAGCCATGTCTGACCCAGCTCTGTTAAAAATGCTACATCTAAATAAACCCCAATCCCTCCACACCACATGCTCCAGAGACCTCTACCTCATTACCACAATCAACATAACATGCTGGAGGGACAGGTTCATAACCCAGAGACTGCCCATGCTATGGAATAGACTTCCCATACATGTCAAACAGAGCACCTCACTGGCCCACTTCAAGAGAAATCTTGATGAATGGATGGGAAATATAAAATTTACCCTGGGGATCACTCCAGTGGCTCTACTTGACAGAGGCACTATGAACTAAGGTCAGGTGGCATGATGCCAGGGTAATCCTATGGGCTAGGCTTGTAAAGGCTCCAGGGGCCATTAGCCTAGTACACACCTAAGAACCTGTGATATATACTAGGATTATAGGCATAGTTAACTTAGCTAGAGTGACCATTGTGTTTATACCAGCAGAATTGGTTAATGGGTTGACCTTTGCAGGCATCCACATATCTAAAAAGGTTTATTAGATGTTAGGAACAACTACATTTGAGGAAGATGGAAAATGAGTTGAATGGCTGAAGATTTTAATGAAATAAGGATGAATATGATATGATTTACAGGGTTTGGCCTTGGTAGAAGTTATTCAGAAGAGGAAATGTTGCTCTGAAGTGACCCTTTGAAAGTGAAATGGTTTTAGATAACCAGCCCATGGCTTATGCTAGAAGTAGTTGGATTACGTACTAGAGAAGGGTGTGCTAGGAAATGTTTACTGAAAGGGCAAGCTAAAGTGAAGGGTCAGCACTATTTATACCATCTGAGAGGACAGATGGGTGCTGTGCTGGAACTGTATTCTGTTTCACACTGCATTGTACATTTTGAGGAGTTATTAAGAAGAAAAGAAATTTTATTAAGAAAGTTATTAAGGAGTAATTAAGAAGTTATTTTGCTAGAGTCGTTAATTAATATTTAGTTTTAGCAGTCACTGCAGATTGAAATGTATTGTTGATGAAAATATGGATATGATGTACTGTTAACTTGGTCCATACTTGATCTACGTGACTTTGTTAATTAATATTCTTTTAGATATTAAGGTATTTTGGGACTTCGAAACTTGCATTTATTAATGGAAACACATCTGCCTTAAGGAAAAAGAAAACTGTTGACTGGAAGCACTATGGTTGTATCTTTTGTAAGGTGAATTATTAATTAATGAGGGTTAGAAGGATTATGAATAACTGTGTTTAAAAGACTTGAAAGCAATGAGTTAAGCTATAACTCCAATTATTTTGTTGAGAAGTGTGAATAAGAGAATGCAACAGTCATTGAGTGTTAGAGGAGAGTTTTGTTTACTAAAGTCCAATCAGTTAATGAGTTGTTATTGTTATAAGAAAAGACCTGGTGCACTTAGCAGTTACCTATGTTACATTTATATTGCCTACATACAGAATGAATCATTGGTGTAGGGAACTATTTTGGTTAGAAGATGATAAAAGTTGCAGTATGATATTTATCAGAGTATAGATAAATGGTATTAATGATGCTGAGAACGTTATTCAGAAGAAGGAGCACTGGGATTCAGTTGTGGGTGACACTTAAGAAGCGCATTGTCTCATGAGTAGTCCTATATATGTATGATTACACTTCTGTGTATGTCAACAAGATGTAACGTGATGAACACCAAGTCATCAGGATGCAACTTTTTCATTTTACCATTCCCCGATGGTATTTCCCATTGTTTTATTATTTTATTTATTTATTATTTGTTAACCGGGAAAGTCCGACTTGGAATGAAGCTAATTTTCGGCAGGGGCCTGGAGAAGAAAGGCTCCAGATGCATGTCTTTGTAATGTGGGAGGAAACCGGAGCACCCAGAGGAAACCCACACGAATGCAGAAAGGACATGCAGGCCCCACACAGAAGACGCCCCAACCAAGAATCAAACCGGAAAACCTCTTGCTGTGAGGCGACATCGCTACCGCTGCACCACTACCCCGTCGTTTTAATAGGATGGCGAGAGTGCCATGGATCCTGTAAGTGCTGTCACCCTTTCCAGGTGTTTCTCTTTTCCCTAATATTGCATGACTGTGGAGCTAGTGGAAGAGAAGGGCAAAGTACCTTATATTCAGGTGCTTCCTGCGGAAAACACTGAGTTTGTGTTTTTTACAATTAATTGACTAGTTAGGCAATTGTGATCAACTAGATGGCTCATCAGAGAGTTGGGATTTGGAGCTTTGAAGGGGAACCATTTGAATATATGTTCTAATTGTGTGCATATATACTGTAGGCTTCATGTTAAACTCTCTTTATTCATTTTCATTCATTCATTATCAGATATCCATTTATTCTGTTCACGGTTGTGGAAGACCTGTAGTCTATCCCAGCAAACAATGGGTGAAAGAAAGAAAACTGATGTTAAGAAGATGGCAGTCCATTGCAGGACAAACTCACTCACTGAGATTGTGTGTGTTTGTACACACACATGCGCGCGCTTACATTTACAGAGAGTTTAAATTTGGCAACGTTTGGACCTCTACCACAGCATGTCATTCTTGTTCTCTAAGT
>NC_056750.1:377243463-377280963 GCF_019279795.1 Protopterus annectens
CATATTCTGTTTTCTCTGTTCAATAATGAACTCAGCACTCACCTTAACCTTCAAATTAACCATTATGCAGGTAATGTAATCCTTGTTGGTGTGACTAAAACAGCTGTAGTAGTACATAAGGGGCTCACAAAAGGTTCAATCTACTCTTGATTGCAATGTAACAGACTTATTTTAAATCGCACCAGCTCAGCGGCAGTAATGTTTAGCTGCAGCAGGTAGCTGTTACAGGCAGAGCCACTGTAGGTTAGTGCAGCAAGGGTGAGGCCAGTCTGTTAAGTATTCAGCTGTAAATGTCTTATCTTAGGGATAAACCCTCATCTATCATTCATGTTTTGTACAGTAACAGTTGTTGATTAGCTTCTTAAATCAACAGAAGATTTGTTTGCTAAATGTTTTCTCTTTGTTTACCTTCATGGGCAAGGAGAGCAGCAACAGTGAATGTATTTATAAACCTGAATACTATCTATTATTAATGGTCATCTATTCTGATGAAGCCTGTTAATGTTACTGAACAAATTTTCAAAAGTACGAAAGTACAATTTTGTGTTAAATTGCTTTGTTTTGCTGCAGTTCGGTATCTTTTTTTTGTGTGGCCACCTTACAGCTGATTTTAGATCCTTGGCTTTCCCTATGACTCATTTCTTCCTATTGCTAATGCTCTGGGATGCATCCTGGCAAGGATGCCGCTCAATGTCTTAGCACAAGAATTATGAACAAATCCAAAAATGATAGGGGGACAAAGGCCCAGAATCAGGGATAGATTTTAAATTTTGTTCTAATAAGCTTAGAAAGTTAGTAAAATAACAGGTTAGTATGTATTTTCTAAAGTATATGAAATCTGAAACTCAAATGTCTGTCATTATTTCAAGACTTCAATCTTCAGTGATTTCCCAAAAAACATATTTTATGAGGAACAGATGAAAAATATGAGGCAGAAATGTGGATACTCTGAAAATTTTAGGACAGTTGAGAGGTATGCTGGCAAATCACTTCACTGGATGCTTTCCTTCCCTCCAAATGGGATGACCTCTACGGCCATTGGGCTATTACTCTCTCCACAAGCAGGAAGAGAAGCAGAGATGTTGAGGCTGCCATACCATGGTCAGACTGGGGGTTTTGCTTAAGCCCTACCTCCCACTGATGTGCAGGGCTGAGGTTACCCAGGGTGAAATGCAGTAGCACCATGAGAGAAATCTCCCCCTTTACCCACCTACTGCTCCATCTGCTTCCCTTTCATGGTGTTCTGTTTATTTTTACTTGGTCATTGCAGTTATCTGCCTTAGCATAGATACATTTTCCTGCACTTATAATTGCACAAATAGTATAGCTTAATTGAATGGATACTGTTCTGTCTGCATTTATTTGTTACGCCCTTTATGGACCATACATACATTTGGAAACTGGCAGAATATAGTTTGTGAAGGTAATGCAAAAAGTTATTTCAAGCTGTGAACTCAGCTGATGAGCATTTTCCATGGTAATGCCTCAGATCTTAGCACTGAAAGTCACGGTTGTAAATCTGCTCTGTTGTTACCCCAGCTGTCAGTTTGCTATATTTTTTGCAACATGGGTTAGGAGGAGATGCCGGCATGAGAAAACTGAAATGAATAATGTATGCACCATTCTTACATGAAAGTTTTTGGTAGAAGATGTAACTTTCGGAGCATTGTTTTCTGAGTAAATTGCAGGATGTTTGACTTAACTATAAAAATGTGGTAGGATATTGTAATTTAAAATCTCTCAGAGGGTCATGACGTTATATTTTGCTGGGTTGTGTATACACATATATTTCTTTGTACATAATATGTCAGTTCATAATGTTTTTTTTTCACTTATGTCCATGTCTTATTTTGACATTTGACTGGGTATGCCAGAAACAAAAGTTCTTTACATTCCATACTGTGACGCTTTCAGCATTGTGTATGTTGTTGAGTATGTATATAGTATTTGTGTAAAGGTTCTCTATATTAAAAAAAGCTGCATTTCCAGGTGTAAACTTTATGGTATGGCTTAATGATATCATAACGAAGGCTCCAAAACATGGGGATTATGGGAAGTGTGAAAAAAACATGATTAAGATGCCAAATGGCAGCCAAACAGTGTGCTGAAATATGAATTATGTACCACAGTAAGGGGCATAGTCTGGCATTCTATTTTTCAACAGTACTGAGCATCATTCTCCTGTTCTGGAGGCCATAAGATATGGATGTATCTTATAAGGTTCCTCAGTTTAAGTATGCAAACTATGGAGCACATTTTGTGGCAGCTAAGATGTGATGCATTTAGGCACCCAGGGATTAATGAAATGTGATCCATAGCTTGCATACTTAAACTGAGGAGTCTTATAAGATAAAGGCCTGCATTTTCCTTGGTATATATTTGTTTCAGTATTTTTTTCAGAATTTTAGATTGTTTAAATTGTTCATTTTGTACATCCATGTTACCATTTTTACAAAGTATCTATATTCATACAGATGAATTTTAAAATCCTTATGGTACATAAGAATGTTTTTAACAGTAATTTTTATCCATCTTTTATCTATTTTCTTATCTAATTTATTACTATTTATTCATTTTCCAGTCTTATAAGTGTTATTTAGCATTTTTACCAGGTGTTAGTGGCTACTTTTCCAATGTACTTCTAATGTACACTACTGAGGTAGTTTGAAATGTATTTTTCAATGTATTTTCTAATGATTTTCTTATATTATTCCAAGCTAGGTCTTTTATTTAATGTAATTAATATTGAATTGACCATGTGATAGAGCTCATTAGATTTACATTCTGGGAGAGTGTATATAAGGTCTTGCATTCAGTATTGTCTTGTCTTGTCTGAAGAAGTACAGGTACTATCCTGTACGAAAGCGCTTACTTTATTTGTGAATAAATAATTCTTTTTGGAGTGTATCCAGGTCGTGTTCATACTTTTTTATTTTCCAAGTTTGTTTTGTGTCTTCATAGTTATCAATGCAGCTATTTAAGTGGAAATAGAAGTTAGAAGTAGGAATAGAAGTCAGAGGCATAGGCAGTCACTTTAGCAATGGGATTTATTAAATAGGATTGCAGTGAAATTTATTTAGGTACTTTAAATAACTGAAAAATAGATCTCCTTATGAGAAGTCCTGAAAATCAGAGGCATTTGCCTGGGCAGTAGCATCAGCTTTAAAGAAAAGGGTCACCAATTTCTGCTCTGATTTAACAATGGAAGATGAAGGAGATGTGCAAAGATCCGGCCATCTTGTTACTGGGCTCCATAGTAGCATGATTAACTGTGGGAGTTAGCATTTATTGTCAGTATAAGTCAGTCAGTTTATTGATGGATAGTTGAAGTTCCCCAGTAGAAAGGTGTTGGGTTTACTGGAGATTTCAGCTCATATCACACCTAATCACACCTAATCATGAAGGGATTCACATCTAGATCAGGGGAGGTCATCGTGCCTCTTTACTCATCCCTCATCAGGCCCATAATTGAGTACAATGCCCCTTTTGGGATGTACCTTACCAGACACCTGCAGCAACTGGAAAGACCCCAAAAGTACCTCACCAAGAGGATCAAAGGGCTCAAACAGATGCCATATGCTGCTCGGTAAAGAAACTCCAGCTCTACTCAGTGGCATACCGCCTGCTCAGAGGCGATCTGTGCCTGATGTATAAAGCCATGTCCAACCCGGAATTAATGGACATGCTGCACCTCAGAAAATCCAAATCCCATCGAGCTATGTGCTCGAGAGACTTGAACCTTAGCACTGAAATAAATAGGACATGCTGGAGGGACAGATTCATAACCCAGAGGCTCCCTTCACTCTGGAATAAAATCCCAGTCCAGGTTAGGCAGAGTGTCCCTCATTGACTCTCTTCAAGAGGAATCTTGAGTGGATGGGAGATCGTAGGTTTACCCCGGGTATCACTTCTGTGTCACTGTTAAACAGAGGCACAGTATACTAACCTCGAAAAAGGGCATAGCAAAATTAATTTAAAATGGGTGGCGAAAGCCAAACACACTCTGGCTAGGCTTATAAATGCCCTAGGGCAGATAGCCCAGTATGAACCTATGAACCTATATGTTAAAATCAGTATCAGAAGGGACATGCAGGGTATTCTACATTTAGCTTTGAAGTGGTAATCTTGTTGAGGGTGATTTGGACAGCTAGGATTTCAAATTTGGTGGTCTTGAGAAGTCAGTCATGAGGTGATGATATTCGTGACAAATTCTGATACTCCCCAACAATTGCTAGTGCATCTGAAGGCACGATAGACGCTAAACCCAGAAATAAAGGGAGTACTTTTGTTGCTTTGAAACAAAATCTCTGTAAATACACATATGTAAATCTGTTCTAATTGTAAGAGGGCCAAGTTTGGTAATTTTAAGAATCCTGACATTCAGTAGTGACACCTTAACATGTTCTGAGTTGAATTTACAGGGAGGGAATGCCCAATATATGGACTCTGCCTAAAAGGGTACTATGGAGTGCTGCAAAAGCTCTAGGCAGAATGCAAAAGCCTTGATAGAAGAGGTACAGATCATCCTTGGCAAAGCAGGAAAGCTTGATAGCTGTCTCATCCCAAACTGACAGATGATGGATCCCCCTAGAATGATACCACCTAGACAGCATATTATTGAAGACACCTTGTCTTTGAATCTTGGCCTCAATCTGAGTAATGGAAAAATGCCATCCAGACCTGTGTCTTTCCTGCCTCAGACATACACTTAGCAAGCTCATTTATAGCCATCTGCATGCCCTTCTTGAGAGGGTGCACAAGACCATTCACCCTACTGTGGGACACTACCATGTGCTTTGAAATGACTGTATCATTCGCAATCCCTATTATATTAAATTCGTCTTGACTTATACCCAGGGGAAACAGTACTGGTAATCACAGTAACAGTGTATCCCCCCCTCCCCTGGCAGGAATGAGGTGTGCTCATGCTGTACAGCCTCCGCTTCAGGTGCGGGCGAGGTGATAACTTCTCCTGAACAGTGGGTGGAGGACCTCCCAGGTTGCAGATAGATATTCTCTGTATGTCATCTGATTGTAAGTGAATCTATGTCTCAGAATCATTTCAGATCCAAAACAGATATTGATGCTGGTATGTTCTTGTGATCCATCCCGACTGTACAAATTTTTCTGTACAAGTCATCTGCCCTGAGAATACACAATATAAGACAAAACAGAGTAACTCTAAATACCCATGCTACATATGAGCCCCTGTGTTGTGCATGCTAACAGGGATCCAGAAAAATGCACATACCTCTGCTTACATTCCTGTGTGTATATATTCTTAACGTACCTATGAGAGATTCATGCAGTGATACTTATGACTTGGTTATATGCAGAGCTTCTGTATTCACTTTTTGTATGGTTATGGTTACTAACTTAATGCGTGTTTGTCTACACATGAGGGTTGGTTGGCCTCTCCCTGAGCCTGTGTCCACTCCTCCAGGTATGATACTAGGACATTTTTCCTCTCATTGCAGGGACACCAAATGTTCTCGTTGTCATTTGGAGGTGGCGTTCCCTCCTGTGGCCACTGCCTATGTCAGTATATTGTGTTTTCTTGCAGATCTGCCTGATCATGTAGGTGACACACCTCTGACATTGCCAGGTTGCAGAGTTCTATGCATCAAGTGCATATTGATATCATGTACCCATATATCCCAGATGTGGTATCATGTAGCAGTATCTCCCAGATGTGGTATCATGTAGCAGTATCTCCCAGATGTGGTATCATGTACCAGTATCTCCCAGATGTGGTATCATGTACTACTAATATCTCCATAGGGGCTGATGACCACCACTTCTCCCCAGCAAGCACCACCAATGGGTAAAGAGTGCCTGTAATAGGACATCATTCTCAGTTTGGCTGGAGCTGTCCAGATTAATATCTGTACTCTGTTCCATGCTAAGGGCTGACATGTAGATCAGTCCTAATAAGTACATGAGTACGGACCACTGTGTACCACTTAAGGGCTATGTGTTCTTTAAAGCCATTGACAGAAACTTGCTTCATACTGTAGTATTTGTACTGCTGCTGCTGCTGCTGTTTTGGTGCAGGGTTTGGAGTTTAAAATGGTGGCATGTCTGCTAAAACCATAAATATATTGCAGCTTGCACAAAGATATATTCAAATGAGGGCAGGCTGCACTTATGTCTATGAACTGCTATATTTCAGTGAAGCTCAAGGGCAATATGTGGCTCAGCTAGATTTCACCACACACGTCACTGTGCTGTCACTGAACATAGTCAAAGAGGTACACCCAGAGCAGTATGCAAAGCTAAAAAGTTAAACTTAAATGGCAAAAACTCAAAGGGGATATAGTAACTCTAGGGCAACCTTAATAGTGGGTCTCCTGTAAGACAAATCTGATAAATTAATAGATCCTATTAGCTGATCCCAATCAGTCGTAATGGAGAATTTTAAATTGGTAGGGCAGCATGAAGCATAATCGTAAACATTTCTGCCTGAAAATAGACTGTCATGTATAACTGAGATTAGAATTACATTAGAAAGTTTTCCTTAAACAAAATTGTGAAAGGTGCATGCTTTATTTGTGTTATAATCTGTACCAGTCAACAGAAAGAGACAGCTGAAGGGTGTGACATTCTGAAGTTAATGCCACATTAGATCGTATGTTGAATATCTGATACCAGCTTAAACCTTTCCAGTCTGACTTCTCTATGCAAGTGAGAAGTTATTTTTATATTGAAGCCTTTCTAAATAATCAATTTCTGCATCCTGACTGCTATTATAACACAAAATGTATCAGCAGCACTGAGTAACTTAAAGCAGATTGTATGTGGGGAATGCCCGTGGTGAGGTCCATGACTCTGTGACCCCAGCTGATCGCATAAGTAGATAAAGCTGTAGCAAAACTAGCAACTTGAGTAGAAAGGAATTAAACTTCCTCCTCCGGGTTTTTGGTAGGTTACCATTCTTCTCCGAGTCTCCTTATAATAAGCTTGTCCCATTGTGATCTGACCTCAGTACACAGCTAATTGTCTTTCACTGCCAAGTGATCTGTGATATATAACATTAAGTATCCTGTTTTTTTGCTTATTTTTACGAGTTATTTATAGCACTTTTATTGTCTGCATATACTTTTCTTGCTAGTTTCACTGTGTGTGAGGTATTAACTAGAAATTTTCTACAATTGTTAAGCATCTGGTTGGGTTTGTGTACTTGGTGGCTTTGCAGTTGCCCGCCCCTACTGTAAATTTGATCTGAGACACTCTTCCCAGTCTAGTGTCATTACCTCATTCTACCTAATCCAGGGAGAACATTTGAGAAGGCCATCCCAGTTAGCTTCTGCTCCTCCTTTCCCCTTTCCACTTTACAAAAAAAAAATGTTCTAAGCTTGTTTCCTGCCTTTCCTGTAAGTCTTCTAAGAAGTCCAGATACAGATTTGCTGTATCCAGAACTGTTTGTAAGCTTCTGAGCCCCCAAGCCTTTCTGCGCTGGAGGGAAGCATTCTAGTTTAATTTTGTTTCCTAGAACTAGTCAGTTTTCTAGTTTCATCACTCAAATCTGTTTCTTTGAGCTCAGCACTTGTTCAGAACTCATTGTAAGCACTAAATAAGCTACAAATTACTACAGCACTCAACTCTTCTCACTTGTCTAGAGGAAAAACAGTTTTTAGTAGTTTAAATAAATAAGCACCTATCCAGGCATGTCTAGGGGTCAGCTCCCGGTGTTTTCTCCTGTCTACCTGATGAATGTGGGTATCTTGGGGAAATGCAGCAATTGCCTCATGTACATAGACAACACTCTCCTACCACCCAACACTACAACCTGTGAGAGATGCACTTATATAGCCGAACTGGAAGCAAAGATCTCTTCACCCAAGACTGGACAAGACAGTCAAGAGGAGAAGGTAAACACTTGCACCACACAACACTCATCACATAGTTCCTCAAAACCTACACCCCCAAAACACACACACAGAAATAAAAATCACACACCTACATTTGCAGAGGCTCTCAATAAAAATCTAACCAAGCAACAGAGTCCTCCAAAGCAGAAACACAAGCAACCTCCACCCCCAACACAACCCAAATGACACATAGCCCACAAACTCAGTGTGCCACTCAACCACAGCCCATAAGGCATAACAACGTACCCAACACTCTAGTCATAGGTGACTCTATAGTCAGGCACACTGATTTTCCACTCACCAGGCCAAACAAGGAGAAAGTTACTGTCAGCTGCCTGTCAGGTGCCAGGATCCACCACATAACAGACGCACTCGGGTCACTCCACAACAAGTACAAATATGACTCTGTCATTGTCCATGTTGGTGTGAATGACCTGAGACATACCTCCCTGGACTACATGAAAAGAGACATGGAGGAGCTGTCCAATCTTGTAGCCCAGGCAGGTATGACCCTAGCCCTGAGTAGCATCCTGCCATCACCCAGAATGATACCACAGTACAAGGACAAAATGATTGACTTAAAAAAAATTGTGTAAGCTTTTGGTGTCATTCTAAGGGGATCCAGTATCTGTCTGCCTGGGATGACATGATCGACAAACCACGATGCTTTGCCACAGATGGCCTGGACCTGTCGTCCTTGGGATTCCGGATACTGGCTAAGGCTCTTGCCACCCCTATAGTGCCTTTTTTACACAAGGTTCAAATGACAAATTCACCACTGTAATGGGTACAAGCAAGCAAAATCTGAGGGTAATGCTACTTAATGCTAGAAGTCTAAACCTTAAAATGCACTCACTCGAGGCACTCCTTAAAATAGAGAACATCGACATCTGTGCAGTGACAGAGACCTGGTTCAAGGCTCCAGAGAGCACCCCATGCATTACCAGGCTTTAATTCATACCACACCTTTCAGCTACCTAACCTGGACTGAAACACTAAAGCCAGAGGCATGTCCATATTCATTAAGGATATCCACACCTCCGGGCTAGTTGCTTAGCATAAAGCATCCGAGATTATCCAAGTGCAACTAACTCTGGGCAAGACTGCAATCCAAATTGTAGCTTGCTACAGATCCTCCACCATGCCCCAGGATTCCCACTCCTCATTTCTCGATACACTGGAAAATATTAGGGTACAACCTAACACCCTAATAATGGTCGATTTCAACTACCCCACCATTAACTGGGAAAACTACTCATGTACCATCTCTTGTGCTCAAAGTGTTCTGGAATTCATAAATTCCAACACCTTGGATCTACTTATCCACACCCCAAGGGCAGCAATGTCCTAGACGTGGTCATTACCAACATGGGCAACCGGTGTTCCACACCAGAGGTCACTTCCTCGTTGGTCAGATCCGACCACAAGCTAATCACCCTAGACATCCACATCCCACCCCCACCCCCCATTAGGGAAACCACCATAAAAAATTTCTCCAAAGCCAACTTTACACTTCTTAAGACAGAAGTGGCAAACTTCACAACACCTATGCTGACGGACAATAGAGGTACAACTGCCGAATCCTGTACAAATGCACTTTATAAGCACTTACACGAGTGCATGGATCATGCAATCCCTAACAGAACCAAGATGCTGTCCTCCAAAAAAAGGAAGCCAATCTGGTGGTCTACTGCCATAAACAAACTCGACAACAGAAAAAAGAAACTGCTGCAAAAAAGAGTAAAATCCCATGACTGGACAAAATCATTGGTCAGCCTCAGTAAGAAGCTGTGATCCCTCATAAAAGCATCCAAAGCTAGTTACAAAAACAAAATTGCCACTGATTCTAAAGACAACCACAAAGCATTCTATAGCTATGTCAAGAATCTCAATGGAACTTATAAACAATGACAATGGTAATCTCCAAACGCTGGACCTTACCCAGTTCATGTTTGTAAAAGGCAGATCATGTCTCCTAAACCTGATAGACTTCTTTGAAGTGGTCAACAAAGCCGTAGATGAGGGTAAGGTGGTTCACACAGCCTATCTAGATCTTGCCAAGGCTTTTGACACCATCCCCCACTCTAGAATTATAGATAACTCACTAAACTAGGTACAAATCTCTATGTCACAAGATGGGTTGCCAACTGGCTCACTGACAGAGCCCACACTGTGAAAGTAGCAGATTCTAAATCCAACTTCAGACCAGTGACCAGTGGAGTACCACAGGGTTCAGTCCTGGGTCCTCTTCTGTTTGGTATCTACTTCTCTGAAGTAAGCTAACACAGAAGGTCTTTGGCTAACAAAATTCGCAGATGACTGCAAACTAGGAGCCATAATCAAAACTCCTAATGATGTGGACATCCTACAAAAGTCTTCACTGAGACCGATGCCTGATGTCAAAGCCATGGCCTCAAGCTCAATGCCAAAAAGTGTATTGTCATCCTTTTTGGTAAAACTCTGTACCCATGGACTACCACATAGGGGGTAGTCTACTTAACACCGAAAGTGTGATAAAAGAACTTGGGACACAGGTGGACAGTAGTCTCTCCTTTAATAATCACATCACCACAGTAGTCAGGAAATCCTTCTATGTGGCACACCTCATTACAAAAAGTTTCTCATCCAAGAAAAAAGAGGTAATTGTTTCCCTCTACTCATCACTCATTAGACCCATCATAGAGTACAACGCCCCTTTTGGTATGTACCTAACAAGACATCTACAGCAACTGCAAAGGCCACAGAAATACCTCACAAAGAGGATTACCAGCCTCAAACAGATGCCCTACACAGACCATCTCAAAAAACTCCATCTTTACTCTGTCACATATTGCCTACTCAGAGGCGATCTCTGCCTAACATACAAAGCTATGTCAAACCCAGAGCTGTTGGACATGCTCTACTTAAAGAAATCCCAATCCCTCCAAGCTACACGCTCTAGGGACCTAAACCTTGTCACCACAATAAACAGAATATGCTGGAGGGATAGATTCCTGTCCCAGAGACTTCACATACTCTGGAACAAACTACCTAGCTATATCAAACAAAGCTCCTCGTTAGCACTCTTCAAGAAAAATCTTGATGATTGGATGGGAGATAAGAAATTCACCCTGGGGATCACTTCTGTGGCTCTGCTTGACAGGGGCACAGGAAAATACTTTTCATGAGTGGCAAAAGCCAGGGTACCATTGGGCTAGGCTTATATAGGCCCTAGGGCCAGTAGCCTAGTACCTACCTATGAACTGGAGGAATTGAATTGAGTCATCTTACTGATCATTGTGTTACAGTGGGCCTTTGTTGTAGGTACTGTTTTTTGAATTCTGGAAGTCATGAATCTAGACCATGTAGCATATTCTTTATGGACTATAATTTTGTCCAATATTGTGAAGCCCCACCACTGGCAACAGTAATCAAGGAGCCTCAATCCTGAAAACTAGCACCAGTGGGGGATGTACTTTGAGAGGGCAAGTTACACACACAGTATCTCCAGATGCAGCTCTCTGCATCAAATGCAGTTTCCCTTAAGAGCACTCAGAGACCACAGTCAGTCCGGGGCTGATTTCTCCCTCTTTTTCCAGATCCCCAGTAAGACTCCCAACTGATACAGCTATAGAGTTGATATCTCAGCTGACTGGCCAAGCCAAGACCTCCAGCACCCTCTCTGTATAACCAGTGCTTTGTGTCCCTGCCCAAGTAGCTCTCTCTCTCTCTCTCTCTCTCTCTCTCTCTCTCACACAGACACAGACACACACACCTTTGAGGTTTGATTTATACACACACACACCTGGGAAAGGCTGACACAGGTTTACTAGCTATGCCCCCTTCTGCTCAGACTATAAGGTAGTTATCACTGTCACCAGTCAACTCCTTACCAGCTACTTTAAGGCCCTTAACAAAGGGTGTCCAATCTTTCTGTGTGATGTTACTGTTAATACAAATGGTAATCTGACCAAAGGCAAGGCTGTCAGGAGTGGTCTACACAGTGTCACCAAATAAATATGCAAGTACTCTCAGAAGTTAAATGTGTCTCACAAATATGAGGCACAATGAAAGGTTTAAATATATTTAATAATAAATGAACAAGAAAGTACTCTGTATATAATCACAGTAACATCAGAGTTCAAAATCACAGGAACTGTGTAAAACAACATTGCATGACAGTCTCAAATAAGTAAAGAAAAATATTAAAATGAAGCGTTGCTATATTCCTGACTGTATGTAGAGAATTCCTATATCCTAGTTAACTTACAGAGCAAGCAAGGCAGATGTGGTGAGTGGATCTTCCAGCTGATGTTGTCGAAAAATACAGAATATTCAGTCTCTCTCAGGGAGTTCTTAAGTTAATATCTCAAATATTGCTGGGATAGCTTGCAAAATGACATTATTTCTTGTCATCCCACTCTATCCCAGGTGAAAAACAACCATTGATGCAACTTGTAACATTTAGCATCTACCTGTGAAAAAATACAGACAGGGTTTTTCTTAGATCTAAGGCAGGTTCTGGAAGTAATAAAACACTTCCGCATATCAAGCCTAGTAATGATTTCTCTTTCAAGACAGTAGAGAGAGCTCCCTAGTACAGATATCCTGTCTCTTGCTGTCATAATTTAATTTCAGCTGTTTTTCTGAAAGTAACATCTTGTGTTCCAGTTTCCATTATTAAAATATATACATCTAAACAGTTAAAGTAATGCAGGTACATTTCTCTTCCAGTCCAGTATGTATACTGTGGTTACATTTTTAAGCTCAGTACTTTACAAAGCCTTTTCAACACACACTTCTGTACTGGCAGTTTGATATATACATAGCATACAACTCTAATACATTTGTAACACAAGCATATGAATCATGTTGTTTTTCATAAATGACATAATTATTTACAAAATTCCAGATAGCTGGGCTGGCAGTAACTCCTTTTGTGACATTTCAGCCCTCCCTTGACGACTCAAGCTAGTTTTTCAAATGACCCTTGAGAAACGTTGTGTGAGAGGGTTCAGCCTCTCTGAGCATACATTACCCCATTCCCTGTCTTGAGATTCCAGCTGCCTTGGCATTGTTGACCACAGTACAGTGCTGCACTGTCCTATCATATGCCTGCAATTCAAGGCTCCACCATAGTAATTTAGGATTTTGCCGGGTGGCTCCCTGTAGCCATAGATTCCCCCTCAGACTCCTCCTGCCTTGTACTGCAAATACTTAGCACCAAGGCCTCCCTATCATAGTAATGTTTCATCATGTTAACATGGTACAGTTTGTGCCCCTGCCTCCTGCCTAGCAGTTCTACCATGTAGTTAACATCACTGACCTTCCTTACCACTTTGAAGGGTCCCTCCCAAGCTGCCTGCAGCTTGTTGCGTCTGACAGGAATGAGAACCATTACCTGCTGCCCTACAGCATACTCTGCAACTCGAGCATTCCTGTCATACCAGACCTTTTTTATGCTGTTGGGCTTTTGCCAGGTTCTTCTGGGCCAAGCCCATGAGTTCCCTGAGCCTTGTCCTGAGGTTTAGGACATATGCCGCAACAGACTCCTTGTGGAATTCAAACCAACCCTCCCACTCATCACAAATCAAATCTAGAGGTCCCCTCACCCTATGCCCATACAGCAACTCAAAGGCTGAAAAACCTGTGGATTCCTGGGGCACCTCTCTGTAAGCAAACAACAGATGGAGCATATATTTGTCCCACTCCCTCTTAAACTGGTCTGCAAATGCCCATAGCATGGTCCTGTGTGTAGAGTTTGACCTCTCAATATGACCATTAGTCTGGGGATGGTAGGGGGTGGTCTTTAGGTGCTTTACCCCACAGTGCTTCCACAGACAAGCCAGCAGGTCTGACATGAAACTGGCACCTCTGTCAGTCAGTATTTCTTTTGGGAAACCTAAACTAATGTCTTTCGGCTTTACCCGGTTAGGGGTCACCACAGTGGAACTCCGGTCCGCTAATGATTGGCAGTTGATTTGTTATGGTGCCGAGTTGCCAGCCCAATGCCCAACCTTCAAAGAAGGCACACCCATTCACGCACCACCTACCTGCATGTCTTTAAACGTCACCTGCTGAAAATCTCTAACAAAGCATTTGCCACCTTTTCTGCCTCAATGGAGGACAGGGCCACCGCTTCAGGGTATCTGGTAGCACAATCTACTACCATTAGGATATACTTTTTCCCTGTGGAACTTGGGGTGCTCAGACATCCCACAATATCCACAGCTACCTTTGGAAACAGCTCCTCAATCACAGGCAAAGGCATCAAAGGAGCTTTGACCTTGTCTCTTGCCTTGCCTACCTTTTGGCACTGCTTACAGGTGCTGCAGTACCCAGTTACATTTCTGGAAATCCCAGGCCAATAAAAGTTCTGCATAATATGTCTCTTTATATGCTTTATGCCCATGTGACCTGCAAAGGAATATCGTGGGCAATGGCTAGAAGTGCCAGACAGTAGCCTCTGGTCACTATCAACTGCTGTATTCTCTCACCCTCTAGCCCTCCCTCAGGAGTCCACTCTCTATATAGTAACCCTTTGTCCCAGTGTACAGATCCCCCCTTCCCTTGAGAATCAGCTGCCTCACTAGCTATCTCTCTCAGGCCTTGTAATGTAGGGTCTGAGAGCTGAGCCTGTCTTAACTCTTTCTTTGTAAACGTTCCCAGCTCCCCTTCCACAGGAAGTCTGGTATTCTCTGACAGTGGTGCCTCACTGTCAGCCTGGGTATTACTACTCACCTCTGCCCTTGCAGTCACTCTGTCCAAGGCAACATCAGTACCCACAAGCAGCTGTGACTCACCTTCCATCTCATGCTGCAGGATAGTTCCTTCTCTGAAGTAACCACCTCACCAGTCCTGGCTTCAAATCTGCAGTCTGTCTGGGTCTCCCCAGGCTACCAAAGTAACGTGTCTTCAAACCTGACTGCATGTAACTGCATGCACACAAGGTGCTGTATTATCAAAAGCATTCCCTATCAGGACATCTGCAGGGATATCCTCAAACACACCTACTTGCTTACTTCCTGTACCACCCTTCTAGTCAAGGTGAACTATAGCCAAAGGTATTTGGAATGGGGTCCCTCCTAAAGCTCTGACTGGGGTAGAATACCCAAGCAAGTAGTGCTCCTCTTTAACCATTGCAGGCTTTACAATGGTTAGATCAGATGCTGTGTGTCTCTTAGCAGTGACCTGTTTTCCATTTAGTAAGATAGGATATAACCTGTTGTGGTAGTTTGGTACCCTTGTTGTCTCCAGACAGCTTACTGCTGGCATTCTGTCATTCCCACTTACTGGCTCTCCTGCCCTTTGCAGATCCTGGAAGTCATAAAATAGAAAGACACGTCTACATCTCAAGCCTAGTAATTAGTTCTCTTTCAAGACAACCGAGAGAGCTCCCATGTGTAGACATACGGGCTCTTGCTGTCATAAAGTAATTTAATTTCAGCTATTTTTCTGAAATTAACCTCTCCAGTTTCCATTGTTAAAGTATGTACATCTAAACAGTTACAATAGTGCAGGTACATTTGTGTTCTAATCCAGAAGAGTACACTGTGGTTACATTTTTAAGATCAGTACTTTACAAATCCTTTTGAGTACACACTTCTGTACCAGCAGTTTGATGTACACATAACATACAGTTCTAATACATTTGTAACACAAGCATATGAGTCATGTTGATATTCACAAATGACATATAATTATTTACAAAATTCCAGATGACTGGGCTGGCAGTATCTCCTTTCGTGACAACTACAGAGAAGCATAATGGAGCCAGCTGTTTTTTTTTTTTCAAAGCAGCAGTAATTAATTCTGCTAAATTATTGGCAGATAAACTGGAATCCATTTGGCTGGACCTGTTATCTTTTGGTGTGTCAGTTTCCTTCAGTTCTAAGCTACAACAACTAATTATTCAGTATAACATTGTTATGCTCTCTCTTCTTCTTTCAGCTTTTCCTGGTTAGGGGTCGCTACAGCGGATCACCTGTCCGCTCATGATTGGCAGTGGAGTTTTACGGTGTCGAGTTGCCAGTCCACAGAAGGCACACACATGCACACACTCACACCTAGGGCCAATTTAGAGTGTCCAATCCACCTACTGCATGTCTTTGGGATGTGGGAGGAAACCGGAGCACCCGGAGGAAACCCACGTGACCACAGGGAGGACATGCAGACTCCACACAGAAGGCACCCCAGCCGAGAATCGAACCAGAAAACCTCTTGCTGTGAGGCGGCAGCACTAACCGCTGCACCACCGTGATTGTTATGCTCTCTGTATCAGAAATCTGGCTATCTTCTTGCAAATGTTCTGAGGATATATATATTTTTACTATCTTTCTCATTTAATGAAAAATAATTGTGATCAATTAGCTGCATTTAATTTAGGTTTGGGAAGGTCTAATTTGGTTGTGGCTAATTTACTTTTTACCATCTTGAAAGCCGTATTACTCTAAAATTAGTGATGTAGACACTGTAGCAGTTAAACTAACTCACCACCAGTACAACAATGGAAGTCTGTGTTAAGCTTCAAAACTCAAAGCAAATGGAATACTTATCACCTTGGTTACCAGCCCAGAGAACAGGCAGACTAGCGCACTAATGGATGTTATAGCTTTAATTGACTAAAATGGTCATCTTAAGACTATAAACTTGAGTAAAAGATAACACAAGTAGGGCCCGCCTAGTTTACTTTGCTGCTGTCCAGTTTTTCTGCAGAAAAATAATGCCTTGATATACAGTTTTAAGTCCAAGTATTTACAGAATGTATCAAATGAATAGAAATGCTGTATTTTAAATACTTTGTAGTTATATTGTAATGTAAACATCTGTAAATTGTCCCTCAAGTAATCCACCCTGGCACCAACCATGTAAAAATGGAACCTCGAGGTAAGGCCTCAGCAGCGTTTAGAAACTGCATACTTATAGCTTCTGTTGTAGCATAGAGCACAGTGATTCAAGACTATTAACAAACTTTATGTACATTAGGTGAAATATGATGAGGTATAGATTCTGAAGTTTGTTTTTGTTTGTTTGTTTGTCTTTTCGGCCTTTCCCGGTTAGGGGTCGCCACAGCGGAACTCTGGTCTGCTAATGACTGGCAGCAGATTTTTATGATGCCGAGTTGCCAGCCTGATGCCCAGCCTTCAATGAAGGCATGCCCATTTTCGCATGTATAGATTCCGAAGTTAAAATCTGTATAATGCTTCTAAAATTAACACAATTGCCTTGGAATGTCCTGTAGTGTTATTAGCTAACAGGAAAGATACTGTTAATGAAAACTGTCTACTCACTGTGTTCAGCTGTGCATCAAATGGAGAATATCTTATCATCTTCTGACCCTTCAACCTATATATGGAGGCAACAGTCCAAAAGTAGATCTAGCTTGTATATAAAAGCAGTATGTTGTATCCAACACCAGTTTGCTGTATGTTTAGAATATTACCCCAAGCTGCCTGATGCAGAAAGTGTTGGCTGTAACTGACAGTTCCAGGCTGCAGTATTGCTATAGTTATAATTACACCAAGATATGCAATTGTCATCATACCTTCACCAACTGCTACTGTATGGCTTTTGATCATATTACTGGTACAGAGAAAGTCAATTTTCACACTTAACCAAAAATAAATAAAACAAATATATATATATATATATATATATATATATATATATATATATATATATATATATATATATATATGTGTGTGTGTGTATATATATATATATATATATATATATATATATATATATATATATATATATATATATATAGTGCTACAGAGCAATGCAGAGACTCAACCATATGCACTAAAGCCATATTGCAAACTGTAAGATGTTATATTTTATGATGGAGGAAATTTTAAATCACTTGAACAGGTGGTTATATACCTCTCAAGTGACCAGATTTTAGTGTCATATTTTTGGTCTGTCCTCTCATAAAAATTGTGGTTTTCTGAAAAAAATCAATGAGGATTGAAGTCACTAAATAATGATATACATTTGAGTTTCAGACTTTATATCTGTCAGAAAATGCATGCTGGGAGTGTGTGGCCAATATGCCAGTCTGATAGCAGCAGAAATCCATAGCTCTGCTTAGATTTTAGTATCCTGACAGGAAATATACTTTAATTTTTAGAACAATCAAACTAAATGTATACTAAGACAGATTAACAGAGACTTTTTATTACTTTCTAAAAATTAATACATAGTCAAAAGAATTTTTTTAATTATTCCTGTCAAGAAGTTTTCTACTGGAGATCTCAACATGAGCAACTCGAAGAACCCACACCAGGATAGTGCATTGAAGAAAGAACTGCATCTTATAATAACAAACATCCAAGAACTGTCACTATAAATGGACAAATTTGAAAACAAAATGGATATTATCAAACAAGAATGCAGTAAACAACTGGAACCTCTAAACAGAATAGTAAAAAAAAAACAAAGGGTCCTAACATAATTCAGTTCCTCACTAAATGGTTTTCATCAGCACTAACCATGCCTGAATCCCTCTCTTTTGGAATTGAGAGGGATCATCGGTCCCTGGCAAATCCAGCTTCATCTCTGAGTTCATCTAACCCCAGGTCTATAATAGTTAGATTTCTTTCCTCACAACACAAGGACTTAGTGCTGAAATCAGCTTGGACTAATTCCTCTATCAAGATGGGTGAAAAAGTTATTCATTTTGACAATGACTACACCTCTACAGTCATATCCAGAAGAAAGGAGTGTGTTCCTGTAATTAAGTCATTGTAAAAGCCAATATTAAAGCTCAAATTCTTTCCAAGTATAAAAATCACCTTGCCAGAAGGAGTAAAGATTTTTGATTCTCTACAAGAAGCAGTAGAATTTATCCAAAAGAAGAAAATACTGTCATTCATAGAATAAATGGAATGTTCATCCCAGAGTTTGAAGAGACAGGCAACAAAAAATGGATGGTCTATGAAGGAAGGAGCAAACAAAACTAAGAAACTAAAGTACAAATGAATAAATTCCCTCTAATTGTAAATGCTTTGTTTTAGGAATCATAATATATTTGATTCTGGAAAATCTCTATACTGTAAGGTAATGTGAATCATCTTTATTATTAACTTTCTCTTTTCCTTTCTATATCTACTTCTACTAATTACATATAGTACTAAGTATTTAAATAACATTCTCTCTATTCTTTCTTCCTATTCCTTTCTGTTCCTAATGTTCCTTTTCTCTCTTTTCCCCACTATAAGTACTTTACATACTTTCCCTTTTAAATAACTACAAAATTCTTCAGTAATAGTATAATTTAACTTAATACTAAAGTGCATTTTTTTCTAGTGGGTCAGTGGTGGGGTAACAATATGTTTCTGATTAGTGTTTCAAACTAGATGTTTTAGACTCTTTGTTTAGACACATATAAACATCAATACAGTCCATTAATGGTGTTTTATAGATGGCTAAATATTATATATATACCCGGTTAATTGGCGGGTAAATTATTGAAATGTTATAAAATGATTTCTGATTTGAGGCAGCTGTTGTTGCTTCTAAATAGCTGTTTTTATATGAAAGGGTTAATTCTTTCATGATGTTGATGTGTTGTGAGGAAACTGGTGGTCTGTGTGACTGTTCTCATTGTGGAGATTCATGACATGCACTGACAAGGCAGCTTGAGTGTTTGTTTGTTTTTTTTTCTGTAAACTCTAAAAGCTTCAAGATTTGATTCCCTGCTGAAAATGTTTTTTTTTTTCTTACTAGAGACAACCTGTGCTGTGCATGAGCTTATTTAGATACTGTTTAACAAGTTTATGAAGCTGCATCTTGAGGAAACAACAATGATGACATCACTTGACTTTTTGAACTTGTTAAATGGCTGTATTTAGAATTATTTTCTCTTGAAATTCTGTTATCCTTCACTTAGATACTTTAAATGGTAAACAAGTTCTGATAAAAGTGTTTAACTCCTTTAAATGCCTATGTTCTCTTATAGATGCATGCATTCTGCAGATTCAATGACACTTTTAGTAACTAAATGACATCAAATTAACTAGGAGCTGCATTAGAAAACTCATTATGCATATTAACATCGGACTTATGTTACATAACTAAACTGTTAGTAACTAAACAGAGGGTTGCAAGGCTTTTTTTGTAATAAGTGTTATATATATATATATATATATATATATATATATATATATATATATATATATATATATATTCAACAGATCCTTACGTGAAAAATGTAAGATAGATGACTGAGAAAATGGTTAAACATCCGATGTTTCTTGAAAAGTCTTGAAAATATTGACAATCTTCTTAACCTTCAGCTTCTAATGTTTATAAATACTTTGATCTGATGTGTATTTCTGACATATCTACTTATCAGAGGTGCTATTATTATATGTGACATATTCATATAGCTTCAGTTATATCAAACTCTCATTTTAATGTATATTTCATGGACTCAGATTTCTTTAGTTGCTTTCATAATGCTTTTCTTTTTGGTTTTTATACTATATTCTAAGCAGAGATGGATAATTTGTATCATTTGATATTGGAGAGGTGGTGGATGGATGGTTTAGTTAAGTTTTTAACTAAACCAGAAACTTTATGTTTCATGTATGTGTTTGTAAATGGTTTTGGGTTTTTGAAAGTAGTGCTCAATACACGTTATACATCCATGATAAGTAAGTTTTCAGTAGATTTCAAGTCAACACGGAAGAAAGGTTTTTCATTAAGTAACAACATACACATTATAGTCAATGGCTTATAAATGTTTATCATTAAATATTAATTGTTTGAACAGTAATGTCAAAATAGCTGGTTTGCTTAAATATATCAAAATGCATAAAGCCCAGATCATATTTTTACAGAAAACCCATCTATTAAAAAAAGACCTACAAAAACACTCATGTAATGTCTATACCATTCGTGTTTTAAGACTAAGAGAAGGGGCACTCTTATTCTATGGAAAAATACTTATACTATGCCAAGAATTATAGATACAATTTCAGGTAAAGATGGGATGCTAAACGTGGTTATTTTGGAAATCAATAGGAAGTATTATACTTTGATTAATGCATACTGGATACCAAGACTAAGTACTAAATATGTTGACAAATATCTGGACCTGATTACTTTAAATGCAAAAGGAGAAATTATAGCAACAGGTGATTTTAATGTGTCTATATCAGAACGACGAAAGACAAAATGGGTGAATGCTACAACATCGACACATAAACTCTGATCTACGAAAAGAGTGAAGCAAGGAAACGCCAAAAGGCGCAACACCGAAAGGATTTCATTGGCCAGCAGGGTGATTGTGGGGATGAGGAAATATATCCTTTTCCCTACTGTAGAGCAGTCTCAGAGTTGGTATATATAAGTGGGTGGGGTGCAAGGGGGCTTGCCCCCCTGTAAAAATGTTTATAAAAGTGTTTTACATTGTGTTTGCTTACTTTGGTTTTACTTACCTGTATGGCGCTGTTGCTTCCGGGAATCTGTTCAGCATTGTGACTTTTGGCGTTTCCATCCTTTGCCCTTTTCATAGATCGGCATTTGTGTCGATGTTCTAGTGTTCGTCCATTTCAGCTTTCGTGCTTCTAATATAGACCCAATTTTAACTGCCTGTTATAAGGCAATGATACTTCTAACAGTGGCAAAATAAAACTAACATCTCAAGCCAAGAAGTTAAATGACTTTGCAAACCAGATGAACCTTAAAGATTTACATGGTCTAAGAGAACATTATTCCTTATTCTGTACTCACTATTCATATTGGTTTGGTACACAAACATTGATAAGGTCTTTGTATCAAATAATATAGACTCAAAATAAGTGACGTATCTATAATGACTTGTCCACTTTCAAACCATAATGCTATAAACTTTACATTAACTACGCATACAGATAATGTAAGATTTCTACAGAGAATTCCTGCTTACATAACTAAGTTAAAAGACTTTAGGGAATGGATAATGAAAGACATAGACATGTTTATGGAAACAAATGATAATGGTGAAGTGACTGATACTATACTATGAGAAACCTTTAAAGTTTATATATATTGTAGAATAAAATCTTGGTACCTTAGAAAAAGGAGAGAGTGGGACAAAGAATTTTTAGACTTACAAAACAAAACATAGACAAGATAAAAATGGAAGCAAAACCAAATAAAGTAGCACATAACAAAATGACTAAGTTAAATCAAAAATACTTAGAAGTTCTGAATCATAAGGTAGCCATAAACCTGGAAAAAATGAAATTACAATAAAATAGTGATAAGGTCCAAAAAAATAAACAATAAAAATCTTATTAATGAGATTAAATATAAAAGTGGTGGTTCAGTTAAGAGTACATCTAACTTAATGGGCATATTAGAAGTGTTCAAAAACTACTATAAAGATATAAATAATAACACACCACTTCTGGAGACAGATAATGTAATAAATACGTTTATTCAAGAAAATATAACTACTAAGGTGGCAATGCAATAAAATAACATAATAAATAAACAAATAACACTAACAAAAGTGAAATAGCAAATAAAAACATTTAAAAGATAATGAAACTCCAGGACTGGATGGAATAATTCCTGAACTATACAATATTTTTCCTGAATATATAATAAAGTAAATGATAAATGCCTTTACTATGGTTAAGCAAAAATGTGTAACACCCCCCTCGTGGAAATATTCAATTATCTCCCCTATTTTAAAACAAGGTAAAGATCCCAAATCTTGTGATTCATATAGGCCAATTTCATTATTAAACAATGATTATAACATTTTCCTGACAGTATTAGCTAATAGGATAAAGAAAATATTACCTAATAGGTTCATAGGTTCATAGGTTTATACTAGGCTATCTGCCCTAAAGCATTTATAAGCCTAGCCCAAATTTTTGTGGCTTACGCCACCCCTTATATGAAAAAATACTGTGCCCATTAGTTTGTTGTGCCTCTGTCCAGCAGTGACACAGAGATGATTCCCGGGGTAAACCTACGATCTCCCATCCACAGGTCTAGATTTCTCTTGAACAGAGTCAGTGAGGTGCTCTGCCTCACATGGACCGGGATTTTATTCCACAGCATAGGGAGTCTCTGAGTGATAAATCTATCCCTCCAGCACATCCTATTTATATCCGTGCTAAGGTTTAAGTCGCTTGCTCTAGTGGTTTTGGTGGATTTGGATCTTTTGAGGTGGAGCATGTCCATTAATTCCGGGTTGGACATGGCCTTGTATGTCAGGCACATGTCACCTCTGAGCAGACGGTATGCGACTGAATAGAGCTGGAGTTTCTTCAATCTGGCAGCATATGACAGATTTTGGAGTCCCTTTATCCTTTTGGTGAGGAACTTTTGGGGTCTCTCCAATTGCTGCAGATGTCGGGTGAGATACATCCCGAATGGGGCATTGTACTCGATCATTGGTCTGATAAGTGAAGAGTACAGGGGAACAATAACCTCACTAGATCTGGATGTGAATCCTTCATGATCAGGTGGGCAATGTAGAAGGTCTTTCTAACCACTTTAGCAATGTGAGTGTCAAAAGAAAGGCCACTGTCAACCTGGGTCCCCAGGTCCCTGATAACCTCTTCTGTGCTTAGTGGATTGCCACCTATATGGTAGCTTGGGGTTACCTTGTTTTTCCCGAAGGGTATGACTATACATTTTTGGCATTTAACTTCAGGCCATGGCTCTGGCACCAGCTATCTGTTTCCGTGAGTCCCTTCTGAAGGATATCCGTGTCTGATGCACTTTCCACTATGGCGCCCAGTTTGCAGTCGTCTGCAAACTTTGTCAGCCAAAGTCCTCCTATGTTGGCCTGTACTTCTGAGAAGTAGATGCCAAACAATAGGGGGCCAAGGACCGAGCCCTGTGGGACACCACTTGTGACCGGCTTGGAGTCTGACACAGCGCCAGCAACTCTAACCCTGTGGGTTCTGTCCTTAAGCCAGTTTGCAACCCATCTTATGACATATGGGTTTACATTTAAGCTGGTACGTTTTTCTACAATACCCGAGTGGGGTATTGTGTCGAAAGCCTTTGCAAGGTCAAGGTAGGCTGTATGGACTGCCTTTCCCTCATCAATGGCCTTGGTGACTATTTCGAAGAAGTCGACCAAGTTCAAAAGGCATGATCTTCCCTTGACAAAGCCAAACTGGGTCGGGTCCAATGTCTGCAAGTCCCCTATATCTTTGTTTATGAGCTCCATTATGATCCTCTCCATAGCTTTGCAGACTAGACTTGTTAAGCTTATGGGGCGGTAATTACCAGGGTCCGTAGAGGCGCCGCCTTTGTGGAGTGGGACAACAGTTGCCGCCCGCCACTCCTTTGGCACGTATCCTGTGGTAAGGCTGAGATTAAACAGCTGCCTTATGTGCGGGTTTAATTCCTCATTTAGCTCGTGTAGCACACAGCCGGGGACACCATCCGGTCCCATTGATGCTGTGTTTTTAGCTTTAGAGAGAGCAGCTTTCACCTGCGCATTTGAGATGTCCGGGAGGCTACACTCGGCTGGGATAGTTATCTCTCCTTTAGGGGAGAGGGGTGAAGTTTGCACTGAACCTGTCTGCCAGTATGTTGGCAATGTCTGTGGGTTCAGTGATTTTTGTATCATTTTGGACTAATTCTGAGCATATCTGGGAGTTTCCACCCAGGTTCCTAACATAGCTGAAAAAGGCCTTATGATTGTCCTTTGAATCCATGGCAATTTTCTCTCAAAATTGGCCTTAGTTGATTTTATGAGTGCTCGTATTTTTTACTAATAATGATCAGGGTGACTTCCCTTTTATGGATTTTGTTCTATCATGTAATAGCTTTCTCCTCTTATTGTAAAGTTTGTTGATGGCTGGGGTCCACCAGACTGGACGTTTGCCCTTTGTGGAAAGAGTCTTGGTTTTATTTGGGATTGCCTGATCCATGCAGTCCTGGAGGTGTTCATAGAAGGCATTTGTAAGGGCTTCCGCAGCTTGGGTTGTGGTTTCCACTGGCTCAGGGGCCTTGAAGGATACCACACCAGTCTTGAGTAGTGTGAAGTTTGCTTTAGAGAAGTTCTTCACTATGGTCTTTTTGTTTGGGGTGGGGCGGATGTGGATTTCCAGTGAGATTAGTTTATGATCAGATCTCACCAATGAGGGATATACTTCGGTGTGGAGCATTTTGTCCCCATGTTTGTGACAATGAGATCTAGTATATTTTCTCCTCTCGTGGGAACAGTGACTAGCTGTTCCATGGCATTTGAATTTATGAACTCCAGGAACCATTGGGCTAGAAAGTTAGGGCTTGAGTAATGTTCCCAGTCTATATTCGGGTAGTTGAAGTCACCCAATATGATGGTGTTTGGAGATACATTTATACCCTCCAGTGTCTTCAGGAAGGCTGTGTGGGGTTCCTGAGTTTGAGAGGGTGGCCTGTAGCATGCTACAAATTGTAGAGCAGTTTTGCCTATGGTTAGTTGCACCTGGATGGTTTCCGAAGCTTATGCGTTGCCACCAACCTGGAGGTGTGGGTATCCTTTATGAATATGGATACACCCCTCCTTTTGTGGTGTGGTCCGGGTTTTGGGGCGGAACGCATGATATGAGGTAAAACCTAATAGTGCTGGGGTGCTCTCAGGAGCCTTGAACCAGGTTTCAGTTACAGCACAGACATCGATGGTCTCCATACTGAGAAGGGCCTTGAGTGCATGCATTTTGAGATTTAGACTTCTGGCATTGAGCAGCATTACCCTCAGTTTCTTCCCATTTTTGTTTTCTAGGGTGGTAGGTTTAGAATTTGAGCCTTGCCTAAAAAAGGCACTATGGGGTGGCAAGAGCCTTAGCCAATATCCGGAATCCCAGGGGTGACAGGTGCAAGCCGTCCCTTGTGAAGCAGCGTGGCTTGTCAAGCATGTCATCCCAGGCAGACAGACACTGGATCCCCTTTGAATGACACCAGACATTAAGCCAATTGTTAAAGCTGATCATCTTGTCTCTATATTGTGGCATCATTCTTGGTGAAGGAAGGATACTGCTCAGGGTTAGGGTCATACCTGCCTGGGCTACATAATCAGAGAGCTCCTCTGTCTCTTTTCATGTAGTCCAGGGAGGTGCGTCTCAGGTCGTTCACACCAGCATGGACAATGACTGTGTCATATTTGTACTTGCCGTGGAGTGACCAGTGCTTGTGTTATGTGGCGGATTCTAGCGCCCGATAGGCAGCTTACTGTGACCCTCTCCTTGTTCAGCCTGGTGAGTGGGACGTCAGTGTGTCTGACTATGGAGTCACCTATGACAAGTATGTTTGGTGTTGTATTTGGCCTTAAGGGCTGTGACTGCTTTGCACACTGCTTTTGTGGTTTATGTGTTGCTTGTGGGGTGTCTTGAGGTAGCAGTTGTTTGGGTGTCTGCTTTGGAGGCCTCTGCTGTTTAGGTAAATTTTACTCAGAGCCTCCGAGTATGTCTTTGTGTGTTTATGTGTTTGATTCAGTGGAGTGGTAGCATTATGTGAGGCTGGTTTTGTGGTGTGTGTAGTTGCCTTCTCCTCCTGTCTGGTCTTGCCAGTCCTGAGTTGAGAGAGCTCAGCCTCCAGTTTGGCTAAATAGCTGCATCTCTCGCAAGTATTTGTGTTATGTGGGAGGAGGAGAGGGTTGTCTGTGTACATGAGGCAGTTATAACATTGCCTCAAGATTCCCAGATTCACCAGCTGGACCGGAGAGAAAATTGACAACTGACCTTTGGACATGCTAGAATAATATTGGGAATTCCTTAATTGAAAACAAGGGCCAGTGGGGAGTGAGGGTGTAGTGCTTTTAATTTTTAGTGCTGTCTTATATAATTGCTTTAGTGAGCAAGTGCCAGGTAACTTGAGTGCAATGTGTTACAAGTAACTAAATGCAAAAACGACAAACAGTAACTTTCTTTCAAGTGAGACAAGGAAATAAGTACAGTAAGCAATGCAGATATCACTAGTGATCCACAGAAGCGCTGAGAAGTTGCGTATTAGGTGGAATTAGCTTCCAGGGAAATAACAAGCAAACAAACAAGCATATAAACAAAGCTAGATTCAGCAGGCCTGGATCTAGTCTATGCTAGAGCAAACAAGGTGAACCAATTTCAATAAGATACAGTTCAAATATTCAGGCACTATAAACCTTTAACCAGAAATTCCCAGCTCAGAAGGGCAGAGTCCAGCCTCTTCTCCCACAAGAGTGCAGACCACGAACCTTCTTAATGTAAAATAACTGGCCTGAAGCCCAAGTGCCTAAACCAGAACTAATACACTTGGACACTGGGCTCTCAATCAGCAGTTCCCAACTTAGAAGGATGAAAGCTACCTGTCCTGCCACCACAGTGCTTGCCACAAACCTTCCTAATCTAAACAAACTGGTCTGAAGCCCAAGTTCTTAATCCAAAAGACTTGAATGATAGCTACACTTTAATCAAGTTACAACCAAGCAGTAATAAATACCATTGAATACTTTAGAGAATGTCTGGATTAGTGCTCAAGTTACACAAACAAAGCTAGATCCAGCAGGCCCGAATCCAGTCTATGCCACAGCAAACAAGGCGCACCAACTTCAGTAAGAAACAGTTCAGATATGCATGCACTATAAGCCTTTAACCAGAAATTCCCAGCTCAGAAGGGCAGAGTCCAGCCTCTCCTCCCACAAGAGTGCAGACCACGAACCCTCTTAATGTAAAATAACTGGCTTGAAAGCCCAAGTGCTTAAACCAGAATTAATACACTTTTAGAATAACAGACACTGAGCCCTCAATCAGCAGTTCTCAAACTAGAAGGATGTAAGCTACCTGTTCTGCCACAACAGTGCAGACCACAAACCCTCTCAGTGCAAAACAACTAACTGGTCCGAAGCCCAAGTGTTTAAACCAAAAGGCTTAGAATGAGTTACACCAATCAGTAATAAATACAATTGAGTATTTTAAGATGATGCAAAAGTAAAAAGAAGTAGGTGAAAACACAAGTACAGTAAAAGCAGATGAAAATTTTTTTTTTTTTTTTTTCTGAACAAGTGCTGAGATCAAAGAAACAGATTTGAGTGCTGAAACTAGAAAACTGGCTAGTTATAAGAAAAAAACAAGCTAGAAGGCTTCCCTCAAACACAGAAGGGCTTGGGGGCTCAGAAGCCTACAAATAGTCTGTACCACTTAACAAGAAAGGCAGGAAATAAGCTTAATTTTTTTTTTCTATTTCCCAGATGCTCTCTTTGTACACAGTAGGAGTGCCTGAAATCAGAATATGATCTCACTGCACTCAGTTGAGTGAGCAAATGAGATGGGCCCAGAGGCAGGCTGAGGGGCGGGCAGTTTCAATGCCACTAAGAACTGAAGAGCAGAATAACTTCAGTTAAAAATTCCTTCAACACTCAAATTAAATACTGTATTTTTTTTTAAAAAAAGAGCAGATAAAGGTACTTAAATTCTCTTATACGTCCAGTTGAATATAACCAAGTTCTTAGCTGGCCAAGCTGAAGTTTTAAAGCAGGAATTATTTCACATGCACCAGTTTAAATATGCAAGGACAGGAAATCAAAGAATGTGGCTAACCCCACACCTGTAATTACTAGCAAATAACAAAATTCAGCCAACACTAGCTTCAGTTCAAGTTACTGAAGAGCAGAATAACTTCAGTTAAAATTCCTTCAACACTCAAATTAAATACTGTATTTTTTTTAAAAAAAAGAGCAGATAAAGGTACTTAAATTCTCTTATATGTCCAGTTGAATATAACCAAGTTCTTAGCTGGCCAAGCTGAAGTTTTAAAGCAGGAATTATTTCACATGCACCAGTTTAAATATGCAAGGACAGGAAATCAAAGAATGTGGCTACCCCCACACCTGTAATTACTAGCAAATAACAAAATTCAGCCAACACTAGCTTCAGTTCAAGTTACTGAAGAGCAGAATAACTTCAGTTAAAAATTCCTTCAACACTCAAATTAAATACTGTATTTTTTAAAAAAAAAGAGCAGATAAAGGTACTTAAATTCTCTTATTCGTCCAGTTGAATATAACCAAGTTCTTAGCTGGCCAAGCTGAAGTTTTAAAGCAGGAATTATTTCACATGCACCAGTTTAAATATGCAAGGACAGGAAATCAAAGAATGTGGCTACCCCCACACCTGTAATTACTAGCAAATAACAAAATTCAGCCAACACTAGCTTCAGTTCAAGTTACTGAAGAGCAGAATAACTTCAATTAAAAATTCCTTCAACACTCAAATTAAATACTGTATTTTTTTTAAAAAAAGGAGCAGATAAAGGTACTTAAATTCTCTTATACGTCCAGTTGAATATAACCAAGTTCTTAGCTGGCCAAGCTGAAGTTTTAAAGCAGGAATTATTTCACATGCACCAGTTTAAATATGCAAGGACAGGAAATCAAAGAATGTGGCTACCCCCACACCTGTAATTACTAGCAAATAACAAAATTCAGCCAACACTAGCTTCAGTTCAAGTTACTGAAGAGCAGAATAACTTCAGTTAAAAATTCCTTCAACACTCAAATTAAATACTGTATTTTTTTAAAAAAGAGCAGATAAAGGTACTTAAATTCTCTTATACGTCCAGTTGAATATAACCAAGTTCTTAGCTGGCCAAGCTGAAGTTTTAAAGCAGGAATTATTTCACATGCACCAGTTTAAATATGCAAGGACAGGAAATCAAAGAATGTGGCTACCCCCACACCTGTAATTACTAGCAAATAACAAAATTCAGCCAACACTAGCTTCAGTTCAAGTTACTGAAGAGCAGAATAACTTCAGTTAAAAATTCCTTCAACACTCAAATTAAATACTGTATTTTTTTTAAAAAAAGGAGCAGATAAAGGTACTTAAATTCTCTTATATGTCCAGTTGAATATAACCAAGTTCTTAGCTGGCCAAGCTGAAGTTTTAAAGCAGGAATTATTTCACATGCACCAGTTTAAATATGCAAGGACAGGAAATCAAAGAATGTGGCTACCCCCACACCTGTAATTACTAGCAAATAACAAAATTCAGCCAACACTAGCTTCAGTTCAAGTTACTGAAGAGCAGAATAACTTCAGTTAAAAATTCCTTCAACACTCAAATTAAATACTGTATTTTTTTAAAAAAAGGAGCAGATAAAGGTACTTAAATTCTCTTATATGTCCAGTTGAATATAACCAAGTTCTTAGATGGCCAAGCTGAAGTTTTAAAGCAGGAATTATTTCACATGCACCAGTTTAAATATGCAAGGACAGGAAATCAAAGAATGTGGCTACCCCCACACCTGTAATTACTAGCAAATAACAAAATTCAGCCAACACTAGCTTCATTTCAAGTTACTGAAGAGCAGAATAACTTCAGTTAAAAATTCCTTCAACACTCAAATTAAATACTGTATTTTTAAAAAAAAAAGAGCAGATAAAGGTACTTAAATTCTCTTATACGTCCAGTTGAATATAACCAAGTTCTTAGCTGGCCAAGCTGAAGTTTTAAAGCTCTAATACATAATGATCAGACAGGGTTCATTCTTCATAGAAAAGTACAAGATAACATTATTAAATTACTATCATTAATAGACATAGCATGCAAGTACAAAAAACAACTATTATCAGCCTAGACATAGAAAAGGTGTTTGATTCTATTAGTTGGTCTTATCTACAAAAAAAGTATGATTGGTTTTTAATTCTCCTCAGATTTTGTCAACTTATTAATGAAAATTTATAGTGGGGCACAAGGTTATGTGAAGATCGGATCATGTCTATCCTCACCACTAGAAATCCTCAAGGAAACTAGTCAAGGTTGTCCTTTGTCACCATTATTGTTTGCTCTATCAATGTAACCTTTTGCTACATATATCAGAAACAAGCAAAATATAAAAGGCTTTCAAGTTAATAAGGATGGTTGTCCTAAGATACAATTATTTTCTGACGATATGTTGTTAACGTTGGGTGATATTGATGGTTCTTCGCATGATGTTATAAATACCTTAAGCAAGTTTGAAAGAATTTCATGGCTTAAATTTAATCATAATAAATCCAAAACGTTACTAATTAGCAAGAAGATCAACAAAAACTTAAGAGAAAATAGCCTGTTTGATTGGGAGAATGATGTACTAGAATATTAGGGGGTCAGTATAACGAGTACATGTAAAGAGTCTGTTAAACTAAAGTACAATAATTTAATAACCACCATTAGTGAACTAATCAAAAGATGGAATAAAATGTTCTTCACAATGGAGGATAGGCTCTCTTTAATTAAAATGATAATTTTACCTAAAATTTTGTTTTATATCCAGTCATTGGTAGCCCCTCCCAAAAACTTATTTAAAAAAATTAGATTCCATGCTACTTACATTTTTATGGTTCCTTTTAAAACCTGGATTGCATATAAATGGCACATTAGAGCTTGGAACAGTAATGGGATAGCATTCCCCTAACTTAGATCTTTATTCCAAATCAGTTATAATTAATGTAATATTACATTGGATCTCAACTACCTATATATCTGGCTGGAAAGTAATACATGAGATTCGTATAACTGATGTCAGAACTATAGAAAATCAATTTAAGAAACAATATGGAATAAGTAGAGTTCATTGGCTTTTAGGTGCATTTTGTTTATTTAATAAGAAGTTTGATCATTCGTCTTAATAACTTTAAAAATATAATTGATTGTAATTACACCATTAAACAGTTCCTATTTCTTATCTTCCCTATAGCATACTCCCCTGATTGCCTAGATTCTCTCAGCATCAATGCAATGTAAAAATTAAAGGAAAATAACTTGATATTCTGGCATCAGTTTATTGAAAATAAGAGTATTAAACCACTAAACTCTCTTCTGTGTAGTCCTGGTGATAGTCAAGGCAGTTGGTTGTTTATACACTCATTACGGCAGTTTATAGAAAACAAAATCAGAGTATCAGTCAACCTAGAGACTGACTCTATACCTAGTTTGATCCAGTTTTTTTATTAGGTGTCTTGAAAAGACAGATGACCAAAAATTAAGTATCTCACCTATCTATAAGATACTAAGAGAAGACACTCTAAAGTTTGACTCAGATTTTTGGAATTACTATGTAAAGATTAATGGAGAACAAATATCTGATGAATCAAAAAATATTACTGAAATCTACGTATGGTACCTCTTCTTCATTATATTGGAGCTTGTATACATGGAAATTTATGAATGGGAGTTTCTATACTCCACATAAAATAAATCTTATACTCAAAAACAGTGAAAATGAATGTTGGAAATGTGATTAATTACTAGAGGCCAACTGGGTTCACATGTTCATTGAATTTAGAAATGTTCAATACTGGAAATACTTCAGATACTTTGTAAAGGCTTTATGGTATGATAATTGTCATATTTATAACTCACAAATCCTATTCAATGTTCCTATACCTAATGTAATACCTAAATTGCAGATTCAGTTACTCTGGTCAAGTCTTGCAATTGCCAGAAAAGTTATTACTTTGAACTGGAAGAGTAAACAGGATTTGATGTTTAAAGAATTTATTAATTTAGCAAAATTTGTTTGTAAAAAAGAACTGCAAACCATTTGTTATAGAACTCATAACTCATAAAAAATAACATGGCAAAAATTGGAAAACCTTTTGAACAAATACTGATAACTTCTCATGGATAAAATGATTGTTTATCATGGATGAATGTAAATATTGTAAATAGTTTTGTTATTGTTTTATTGTATTTGTTATATGTACATTTGTGTACATTTATAATGAAAACAAAATAAAAATGTTTTTGGGAAAAAAATGCATGCCAACACCATTCTTGTTATTTTAATAACTTTCTAAGTTTATAAGGGCAATATTTACAGTCTGTTTCTATTTTTAGGCTTTTGTCTTCCCGTTAGTTTAGATTATATCCAGTTTCTTGCACTAAGAGGTTGAGATATATGGATGATTACAAAATGAGATACAGGATTAGACACTAAAGGTGACAATGCCACCATGAACTACTCCTGGAGAGTATAAAGAAGCAATACATCTCATTTATTTTTGTTTATTTTGTTATTGGTGTTTTAATATTTATTTTTATTTTATTTTCATTCTGTGTGAATACTATTTATTATTGATTTCTGTATTTTTGCAGTGATAACAATATTTTAAGGTCATTTGGGTCAACCTTTTTAATGAAATGCCTTCCTTTTCATTCTTACATTTATTATTTGAACACTTATTTTAAACTTGCTCTATGCAGAAGTAAGCACCTTCAAAGTTAAAGAAAGTTAAGCAATTTCAGTAACTAATTATTCCTGAAGTGAAACTGTGTGACGTTTGCTTCCTTATAGAATTATTTTTTATTAGTGCAGAAAAAAATAGAAAGGAAGACATACCAACAATTAAGTGTGTTTGTTTATTAATCAAGTGGCTAAAAAGCTTGAGTTACATAATGCAAACTTTGTGTGCTTTCTGCTAGTGTCAATTTCATATAGTCATGTAAATTTGGTTTGACGAGTCTAGGGATTGGAAAGGAAAGCAAGTGCAATCCAGTTAAGGAAATATGCCTGCATGTACATTATGTTAGAGTCATCTGAATTTATAAATAATGTAGAATGTGTCTGTTTTATTTCCTTTTGTTTCTTAAACATTGCACAACTAACAGATCTTTGCATGACTAAATTATCTTTAATGGCTTATTTTAAAGGTGAATTAAAAGGTTTACTTTAAAACCATAAAAAGTGTTGTTATTGTAATTGGCTGCTTTTTATCGTTCTGTGTTATCTTTATGAGGAGTTGTATAGGTTTTATTTATACAGCATGGCCCTGGATTTGCTGAATAGTATTTGTTTGTGTGTGTGTGTGTGTGGGGGGGTAAGATGAAATTCCCCTCAATGAAAATCATAAAATGAGAACATGTACCCTGGGATTCATTAACTCCTACAATAATTGTACACCATTCTGATTGAACAGACAACATAAGCATAACTCACACCTTCATCCTCCTGATTGTAATTTTCCTACTGATGTTTTTGCAACCTTAAATATCGAGGGGGCTTGATTAAGGTTACCTCAAAGTGTAGACTACATGTACACTTAGTATAATTTTTCTGAGTGACTAGAAAGCGCAAAAAATGTGGCAGGGGTGTTTACACTTAGTGTAGGTGCTATTGAATCTGGCTTGTAGTGTTTTTGTTTTTTCTAATGTAGCTGTAACAGAAATAGCTTTCCATTGGTATAGTAGTTGAATGTTGTTAGGGCATTGTACAGAAAATTATAGCAGTTTGTTTTCTATGACATAGTGATTCTTTGAAAATGCAACTGGGAAGTAGAAAATGGGAACCATTTTTTCTTATTGGGTGACAGTAATTTGTTGAAACTTTAAGAGCAAGTAAGAAAATATCTCACAGATGCAGAGTGTTTTATGGCAATAAGATTCTTGTTATTTACTTTGTTTTGAGACGATTTATAATACAACCTCCACAGGAAAACAAGAGTCTTGGATAAGCCTCAGTCTTCTTGAATAGATGAGGCTGGGCCCAGTCTGCTTTGTCAAATCTGTGTTTATTATGTTTGCACAGTGAAGGTTTGAGAGAAGCTAAATATACATCACTATAAAGAATGTTAATGTATGTACTTTTTCTGACACTGAGTAGTAAATCCTGCCTTATCTAGACAGATAAACTGTGGAAAGAATTCCAGTAGTCCAAAGAATTTATTGTGTTTTTTTATAGTCTGAGTGAAAAATTGGCTCTGTTATGTGACTCAGGGAATTAAATTTTAAATTTAAGAATTAATACTTCATCAGTATTTGCAGATTCTAGTGTAGAAAAAGTTTTGTAATAGGAAAGAAGAACCACAGGGATTCGGGTTAAAGAAATTTTCTAGGGGGGGGGGTTGTACAGTTTTTAACCATATTGTTTTGCAATTTTGCTGTTGTTGTTGCTGAACTTTTATGAATTTTGCTCTCTTCCTTTCTGTTCACTGACATCATGCAGGAGTTGTACTGACCTTTGCCAGTTATTGTTTATTCAGCCTGTTTCTAGAACTTGACCCGCAGGGCATATGGTACACACCAGCACTGAGTTGTGGAAAGGAGATCTGTGGGATCTTTATACCAACAGGTTTAAGCACAGTCAAGATGTACTAATTTTTCTAAGCTGTTCATCATACAGCATAACCTGTCCAACTCTTTGTTGCTTGTGAGGCTTGTAGAAAAAAATCTGCCTAATCTTCAGGCAAAGTAAAACTGCTACAGTTAGTAAACCCTTCCCTATACCCCAGGAAGGCAAGTCATCAGTTTTCTTATTCCTTCATCCCTGTCTTCCCAGCTAGGCCTTGGATACCCTGACTGCTTTTTAGACATGGATCACTGACTGTATGGGTGGACAGCCCTGTGTCATTGAGCAGGTCCTTTTTAATTGTCTTCTAACAATTTCTTGGTCTGCTGTTTACTGTTAAACCATACTATGTTTAAATTACTAGCTCAGGGAGAATAACAGCTATTCTAGTGCTTTTGTGGAGTTGTGATTATTTTTATTAATGTTGTTGTTATTTTTGTTATTTTTTATTATTATTATTAGTAGTAGTAGTAGCAGAAGTAGTATAAATGTTTAAGCCTTATTGCTTTCTCTGACAAGGGGACAGCTTTTCATGAACCACATGGTTTAATCTGTGTTCTTGTTCCAATGTGTAGGGGTGCAGCTTCTATGACAAACTCTGAAGTTATTCCTTATCATATATCATAATGAAGACTGAGAAATGTCTGTAATATTATTGTATTTTTTACATTATTTTTCACTGCTTCATTCCTGGATAGTTTCTTATTATGTGTTGGTCACTATGTAAGTGAAAACATGGAGGCTGTCACTAGGACACTAAAAATGCTAATGTGAAGAGCATTCCATCATCAAAACAATTACAACTGAATGTGTTGAATTCTTTTTTTATTTTAAACACCTTTAATGAATTATCACTTAAGACCTAGGCAAATATACATTTATTTAAGAGAAGACAAACCGTGTTAACATGTTCACAGTTACAAACATTATACATCACGTGCATGATTTTATACAATTGCCATCAATCCAGGATTACATAAATTGCTTAGTCTCCGCCTTATCTCATTCCTCATCCAAAACATTATTCTGCATGTATTGTTCCCACAATTTGCATTTTTTTCTATGTAGCTTGCTCCTGCCATTTTATAAAAGTCCCACTTCCATTTTTATCTCTGTTACAGTATTCACTACTTCAAGTACAGTTGGTTGAGACTTTGATTTCCATTTTCTAGTAATTGCTTTTTTTGGCAGCCAGCATAATTAAACTTAACAAGGTCTTACTATGTCCAGGCAATTCAGATCCTGTATCCCAGCTCAAAAAAATAATTTCCTTAGTTACACTCAGTTGCTCTCCTAATATTTCTGATCAAGTACTCTGTAGGGAATTTTTAAAGTTTTCCAATTCATTACACTAAAACCACAAAACAAATTGGAAACTAGAGACACAAATGTACAAATAACCCTAAGGAACGCCTCCAACACTAACACATAAAAAATGCCCCTCCTCCAAACAGAGTTTGTAAAATAGCCATGATTTATTGAGGGCTTTCATCTTTTGAAAATATTCTGATGAATTATTTTCAAAAGACAAAAGTGCTTAATAAATAGTGGATATTTTACAAATTCATTACACTCCCAAAAACTATATTTGCAGTTCTCTCTTTCTTCTGCATCCCACCTCCGACATTTGCCATCTACCCAAGGAAAATTTCTTGGGAGCCTATTTGGTAAAATACCTGTGCAAACAGTTCCAAAGCAAAAATCTTAAATCTTCTAGAATTTTTTGCATATTTTGGAGACATACATATGTCCTTCCACTGTTTCTTATGAATTGCTCTCTTCCCAATCTTTTCTAACCTCCTCTGACTGATTCTTAAAGTGATAGTGCAATATTTTACATGCCCTACTAATTATCCCATTTTTAACAGCAACGTCTGTTACAGATTCAACTAAAAATGATGGCAGAGCAGGTCTTTCACTTAAGATTCCCCTATCACTTTCTCTTTGCCCATACTCTGATATCAAACCCTGACAGGGAAGGTAGTCTCTAATCTGTGGTCGAAATGTCTTCTATGCCTCTTTCCATTCTGTTACCTTTCCCTGTCTATTTATTTGCTCCCAGTACCTTGGTTCCTTTGCCAGTTTTCTCCAATAAATTCCAACCCCCTTTAACCTATTCTCTGTACCATTAACTGCAGTCATGTCTATCAGCAGAATCTCCTTTCACCATTCTTGTGTTGGCTTAGTTCTTAGAATACTTTCTGCTACTTTATGAATATAATATTTTGTTTGGCTCTTGTTGTTCTTGTTAAATAACTGTATCCAAAATCCCAGTCTTTCCTTATTTCTTGAATTTTTCCCTGCTCCATCATCATCCCATTCCACTGTGAATTATAGTTTTCTACTTGTGTTATGTATATGAGCTTTAGCTGTGTACTTCTAAAATATCCTTTCAAAAATCAGGTAATCCTAAACCACCTTGTTCTGTTGGAAGGCTTATCTTTTCCCACTTGCCTCTTTGCCCTCTCCCCCTCCCAGATAAAATCTTTCAACTCTTTATTAGTTACTGTCCACAAGTTCTTCTCTGATTGATAAAAACATGGTTGACCAGTATATAAAACTAAAGGGACTAAAAATGTTTCATTGCTTGTGTTTTGCTATCCATATCCATAAATAAGAGCTT